>NC_143056.1:49615000-49815000 GCF_052426305.1 Pelodiscus sinensis | reverse complement strand
ACTGAGGTTTTGTTTACTCTCCTTGCAAATTTCAAAAAAAAAAAAAAAAAAAAAAAAGGGGGAAACCGCTGGATGTGTGTGCACAATGCAGATGTTAAAATTCAACATACTTATTGTCCTGCATTACAGTTGACTGTAGAGAATCTCTAGTCATGTATATCTGTTTTTGATACCTCTACAGAATAACTGTCCAGCATCCTCTGCCCAACCAATCAGAATGTAGGAAAATCTACAGATATGACGGAATCTACTGTGAATCTACCTACCAGAAGTATGTTGAAATCTGTGTGAGTCTTACCTCTGGCTCGTGCATTAGTGCTCGTGCTCTCCCGCTATCAGAAATTAAACATGTATTGAAATCTTATACTTCTATTTAAATGAAAAACCACTAAAACAGGGATAGAACATTGTTGTTTAAATCTTTGGAATTGTGCTCTAAAAGTTAAAAAGCAGATTAAAAATCCTGTGACTTAATTAAATGTCTTCTGTATATTGCAGTAAACAAGCACGTATACAGTTGAAAATCTAGGCAAAGTATATTGCACAGGTGTTTCACATCTTAGGGATTTGAAAGGTGTGTTATGTATAAATTAGCTGTCACTTTTTTCAGTCGTGTAATGGAATGATGAGTTGTAATTTGCATAATCCTTTAAGAAGTCAAATTATACTGTCATGTAGCAGACTTAACATGCTAGCTAGGATTTCGTAGCTTTTCAGCTAATTAGTATGTATCTTACAGGGCAGTTAAATTGGAGTTGTCCTCTTGCTTTGTCGGTTGCCTTTGTCCATTGCCTAATGGTACCTGCATTTGTGACTAACTATCAAACATTACTAGTGCTTCTGATGAAAGTACTGTAGATGTCTATTAATATGGGTAAGCAAATGTAACATGATTTGACTTTCATTACTTATAGTCAGCGGAGTTTCTTTTTGAATATAGCAAGAATTATAATCTTTCATTATTAGATTCAATAATCCATTTCCAGTAAGAATTGAGATATGACATTTAATAACTATATTATAGATTCTTCTGTTAATATTTTGCAAATGCATTACCACTTTTCTGATTTTTATTGATTTTCCAAACTGTTTGCTCTCCCTTAATGTTTAATTTTTATATTCTAATTCTGTTCCTGTTTTGTGGCATATTAAATAATTTATCTACAAGGAGATAAAGGAAACACTTTAATTTGCTCAAAATAACTTAATTTATAGAAAAAATTGTGTTTACATTTTATCTAGAGGATTCATTGGCAAGACAGCAATATTTGTTGTGGTTTTTCACTTCCTATATCCCCCTCAATTATTGTGTTGCCAGTTTGATGAATTAATTTAGTGATTGGAAAATCACTACAGTAATAAAAGTTTTGGCTATAGAGTGGATGAAAGATAATTTGTAAGAAAACAAGAATTAACATTTTCAATAGTAGAAAAATGTGAAATCAGAACCGATCCAAAGATTTCTTAATTGTTAATCCACTTGGTGGACCACAGTAGTAGTCTGACTTACTGTTGAGTCATCTGATCTTCCTCCATTTTTGTTGCTTATGGAGGTAAATTATATAATTTTTTATTCATGAGGTACATTGATTTATTCAACATTCTGTTGATTTTTTTAAATCTGTGATAACTTCATAAGCCATGATCCAGATATGGCACTAGGTAGCAGGGGTAATCAGTTATTTTTTATCAGGGACCAAATTTCTTAGTGAAGGTACAGTCAAGGTCCAGACTTCAGAGCAAATAATAATAAAAACTATATTGATAATAAGTAAATAAAAAGATTTTGGCGTCAGTTCAAAGGCATCTGGTGATCCAAATTTGGCCCATGATCTGCCTACTTACTAGCCCTTCTCTGTAGTGTAGTCTCTCGGAAGAATTTGAAGATGCATACACAGACATTTTGGAAAGGTGATGGTTAAATGGGTGTACTGAACTTATCTTTGAGCAGTAGTTTTATTTGCTATACACCCGTTCAGTAACTATAAATGCTTAATGATTTATTTAAGTCTAATATTAGATGTAGATTTGACATCAGCTGTTCATGTCAGTTTGTACAACAGCTTCATGACTCTGGAAACTGTGACTGTGGAGATATAATTCTTGGCACAAGGCAATGGATAGTAGTCTGGCCAGATTTGTTGGGGGTTGCAAGTGATGGCTTCATTCCAGACTCTTACAAATACTTTGATAGGCATAGTTGTTAATAACAGCTATCATTTGCAGTTGGTGTAGTTGGAGTACATAGCAAACATGATAGCAAGAAAAGTGTCTTGAGTGTATATTAATTACAGGCAAATATTGGAAAAATAGTCTCAACATTTTAAGGTTGATATTCCAGTTGATATAATAATTAATCTTGAAAGGATTAGATTTTTATCAGTAAATGTCAATAAATGTGGATTTTGACATTTACACACAAACTGTCAGAAAAATATTTCCCTTGATAATAGAAATTTACAGATTAGCAAGGTAAGAAAATGTCTGCTTGAGAAAGTATTAGAGCATCATTTAAGGAAATTTACTTAGTATTTTTACATATGAGATAATTTGTGTGTTAACAGTTATAAATCTTTAATTTTTTGAAGTTAAGCAACCGCTATAATTAAATAATTATTGTTTGACCCTGGAATAATTTCCCACCACACTGAAAATTTAAATAGCTAAAAAATAGAAAAAAGTTTAAAACCCATAATTTTGTTCAATTATAAAATTTTAGATCAGTAAAAATAAAATTGATGTTATCCATTTATATTATCAAAAACATAATTTGACTTCTCCCAAGCTTCTTACAATTATTTAATGTATTATATCTTAGGTTGCTTATTTCAATTGTTATGAACATTATCGTTCTATTAATGTCACATAATAAGTATTGGTTTTATGGGAAGAATGTAATATATTTATCTTTATTGACGTTATATAGCAGGTTTTGATTTTTTTCTAACATTGATAGAATTTGTTTCAGATTTTTTTTAGCATACTATTGAGGATAGCATATATGTAGCATATTTAATTGCTGTGTGCTGTAATTTATATTTTTTCATTGCTAATGCTATTGGAAACTCTTTCTTCAGATCCTACGGTCATTTATTTCCAGTGATATTAACATTTAACTAGTGTCATGGAAAACCTTTCAGTAAGAATGGCAGAAGTTTAGATGTGAATGCTTTCAATCTTAATTGGAACTTTTGTTACTGTGCAGGCACATATTTTATGAGAGGTAGAAAGAAGTTGGTTATTCATAGCATGCTATTACAATGCTCTGCCATAAACATGTTTAAATCTTTTCATTATCATACTTGTTGCTTTAGTCTTGCTAAATTTCAGTTTTTCTCTAACAGTGTGATTAATTTCTATAGGCCTGCTTCTGTGCACCTTTCATATCACAAGGAGTTGGGTCAGTTGTGCAGAACTTTCAGCAAGCAAGAGGTCTCTCACTGGTGCAGCAATAGCTATTTCACAAACTATATTGGGTAGCACAGGTCTTAGCATTCATGAAAAAGGGGATTTCAAGAAGGACATTGGATGTGTAAAGATTCAAGGCCATCACTCTCTACATGTTATTTAACCAGAACATCTACACAGAAGCCACTCTGCTTTACTTCTGATGACGGTTGTATTTAATGCTGGAGGTACTGCAGTATTGTCACCAAGCAACATTATGCAGAATAGTGCCGGACTGGGACCAGAGTGAAGTTTGAAGGCTTATTAATATAAACAATTTTTTCCATTCCCTAAATGTGAAAAAACTAGGACTGTCAAGCACTTAAAAAAATTACTCATGATTAATCGTGCGATTAATCGCGTGTGCCTCCCCTTTGAAACGCCACCCCGGTGTTTCAATGGGGCAGTGCTGCATGGAGCCCAGGGAGGAGCTGGAATTCTCCGCTGACCCCGGGCTCCATGCAGCGCTGCCCCTTTGAAGTGCTGGGGCAGCATGTCAATTGAGAGCCCTAGAAAAAAACAATAGGATGAGGTCCTGTGCTCTCAGAATTTCACATTGTACCGTGGACCTAAAAAATGCATTTTCCATAGAGGCAAATACCACTTGGAGTCTTAAGTAGTTCAACACTTACAGTAACAGTTTATTGAAAAGGGTTTTAGCCCTACTGGACAATGCATGTGGTTAAAGTCCCAGTGCCTATCACTGAGTATTATAGTTCAAGAGATACTTATGTAAGAGATCTGTGTGTAGTGAATATGTGGAATAACCTTTACTAACCTAAATCCAGTACTAGTGAATGTGAACTACTCACTATCATTTTTACTCACACTTTTTTCTTTTATTGACATCTTGTGCCTACAAAAGTAACAGTTTGTGACACTGTATTTAAATATATTTGGTGATATGTGTGAAATAATTTTACACAAGCATGTTGCAGCAAAAATTTCTGCGAGGAAGTGTACCATACAGAGATCATTATTAAAATCTTTAAAAGTACTGCATTTAATAGTATTAAGAAAGATGTCAAATACTAAAGTAACACTATTTATGTAGGCAAACCTTGACATATTTGAATCATGACTGTTGTATGCTGCCTATGACTCTTGTGCAGATTACTCCAATTGATGTTATTGTAATGTCCACCAGGGATTAAGGTGAATACCTAATCCTAAAAGCCATTGCAAAATGCCCATATTAGCCTGATGCCCACCAAAAGTTCATTTTGTTGTCACTAAAATAAAATTAGAAAGTGATCATTAAGTTTGTTTTCATATTCAGTGTCAGATTGAAAGAACTAAAAATGTAATATCACTCAAAAATTACAGTTTTGCCTCTGCAGCTAGATACCATTCTATCTACCATTCTGTTATGTAGGGAACAGATATTGGATAATGGTATTTTCATTCTAGCATAGGAAGGCAAAGGATGATCCAGTGGCTAGAAGCTGAAGTCAGACAAATTCACACTGGAAATAAGGTGCAATATTTTTACAGAGAGGGTAATTAGAACAGAAGAATGTCCGTAGTGGGTCAGACCAAAGGTCCATCTAGCCAGGTATCCTGTCTTCTGACAGTGACCAATGCAATATGCTTCAGAGGGAATGAACAGGACCCTTAATCATCCAGTGATTACCCATTTGAATAATTTACTGAGGGTTGTGGTGTATTCTCTTCCAATGGAAATTTTAAAAACAAGTTTGGATGTTTTTTAAAAGATATGTTCAAATTCAAAAAGAATAATATTTTTTGTGATTGTGGGTATTCTATTGCTGTACAGAAGGTCAGACGAGGTGTTCACAGTGGGTCCCTTCTAGGGATGTAAATATGCAGAGAAAAAATTAACTGGTTAACTGTTTAATTGCAGTTGGTTAAGCAACTGGGGTTTGGTCAGCCCACTGGGTGGGAGGCTCTTCCAACCTGGTCCTCAGTGGTCAGGGGAGCTGCTCCAGCTGACTGGCTGGGGTCCTACCAGCCGATCCACAGTGAGTAGAGGGCTGTCCCACTTCCTTGTCCAATTAACTGGTGAGCATTAGTTCTCTGCTGACAGTGTGTTGCCCTCTTTGTCATATGAGAAACTCTTTTCTATTTGCCTAAAACTCTGGGGGCTTCAGCCCTGGTTCACTTTCATGGAGTGCTGCAGGGCAGTCAAAGATAGAGGAAGACAGGGGAATAGGCCTTTTGGAGGCAGCTAGTATGTGTGGGAATATCCTCTGCTCTTCCCCTCTGGTTACAAAAGGCCTTGGGCAACATCAGATTGGCAAAGTAGTTCACTGTTTTGTAGCCCTGATCACCCTCACAGAGTGCTGTATGGCAGAACAGCAGCATTTTGTATCTCTGTTCATCTTTATGGAGCACAACAGGGCAGATAAATCTGTGTTTGGTACCTTTGCTTATCCACTCACAGCGCAGCATAGTGAATAAGCCTAGAAAGAAGATCCGGTTATGAATCTGATTCCTCTGTGCACACCTCAGAGTACAGGATGGAGGAAATTTTCCTTCTAACAGGTCCTTTACAGGAAATGTCTTCAGTTCTAGGCTGGTTGGGTCTGCTCTCACTGTCATTCCCTTGATGACCGCAGAGCTATTTTCTAAACCAAGGAGAATTAGGAAAGGCATTGGAATAATTGCTACCCTTTGTGAAGTGAGATAATCGATCTCTGCTTCATCCTGTTCCTGGTCACAAAGAAATCTGTTGGGAATGGACCAATGTTTGAGTTAGAATACCTCTGTATGTTGTCAGTAGAGATCAAGTCCAAGATGCAGAAGGCCATATCCATTTAATCAACATACGGGATTTTTCTGTTCCCAATAGGTCAGAAGGAAATCTTCTCCATCTCCTCACTTATATGTCCTTATATACTTTACCTTGTTGGATGACAGCATTTTCAGTTCTGATTTTTTGATCAGGCAGCTGCTCCCAGAGGAACACACTTTTGTCCTTATATCACTGTCTATTGAGCTTAATGTACAAGAACAAAGCAGTAGAAGAAACCCACAGAAATGAGCAGCTAAGATTGGAGAATCACCGCTTGGTACCAGATAGGGAAATGCACCAGCTCTGTAGATAGCTATAAATCTGAATGAAAAGCGGTGACTGTGTATTAAGATTCAGGAGTGATGGGAAGAATTATGACAACAGTGAAAAAAGTTGTCTAGCTCAGAGATACTGCCAGCCTTTCCCCTCATTTCATTTGTAGATGATGATGCCACATATAATTTTTCTGTTGGCCTGGGAGCATGTGAGGCCTGTAGATCTTCAATACGCTCTTGTGTCTCACCTGACAGATGAATGAAGAGTGAAATAACTTTTGCAATATGCAAGCTGCAGAGAGTAGCCATCATGTCTCATGGCAACTTACAAGGTTGTGTCATGCACTCAGGAATAAGAAGAGTGCTAGAGGCTTGGAGATAAAATATGAATGTTTGGAGCTCAAAGTGATCCAGTATGGCACAGTTTTGAGACATTTTAGAACAGATTTCCTATTAATGTATGTAATCTGATATGTGGAAACAGGCTTTCATCCTTCCACAGGAAGTTACAATACAGTTGGACTGGGCAGAAAGCTTTGACAGAAATTTTAAATGCCACACCAGAGAGGTCAACTGAAGAAAGCTAGGGCAAGTTGAGTGGGGGCTTTTCTTTGAGGTAACAGTCTCCCCTGTGTTGATCCTGTTTGTATCTCTTCATTTTAAAGATAGTCATCAATTTTTCCTCTCAGTGAGCCAAGGGTCAAAATATCAGCTGCCCTGTCTCAGAACTGGAAAGGAGTTTTGTCTTCTCAATTCACTTGGCATGAAAATATATAGACCTCTTAGTGGGCTAAAATATATAACCACATAGTGCCATTGGAAAAGTAAGCCTCCCAGTCTATCATTTCAGAATGACTGGCAAGCAGATGGTCATCTATTTGCCCATATTCAGTTATCTGAGTTGGACATCCAGTCCAATTCTTGGCTGATGCAGCATTTGGGAGAATGATGCTACAGGAGGCAATCCCTTGATAACAGAGAATAAAGATAATATATGTTTATAAGTTGTACCATTTGAACCTCTCTAGTCTGGCACTCTCTGGTCTAGCAACATCCATGGTCCTACATGATTTTAGTTAGCCATATGTCCACTTATCATGAGTGTGGCCAAATTTCCGGTGGTCCCAGCCACCAGTCCTGGCTCTCAGTGTTTTGTGCTGTTATTTAGTTCTAATTCATCCCTAAATGTCTTCAAGGAGCCCAGTAAGCAGTGGAAGTGTTGGTAATGCTGCTAGACAATATTGTCCTCCCATGGTTCATCAAATTCTCTGGTTCAGCACTAATAGGTCCCAAGGATGCTGGACTACAGTGGTTCAACCGGTACTCTTATTATCTCTCTCCCTGACTGTGTGCTGCTATTAATACCCCACTGTAATAGATTAGAGTACTTTATCATAATGGGGAATATGAAAATTTATAGTTTTTGAATAAAAAGCATTTCACAGATATGCCTGACTCTGGGCAGATTTTTCTGTATTACAATACAGGCTCCAATATGACTTATGGGTCATTAAGAAATTTTGAAATTTCATTTAATCTCTACTTTTTTTGTAATATCTACCTGGAGTTAATCTTGAAATGAATTTGGCATTGTCAGTTGCCCTACTTAGCAGTTACCCTTTCCTGTGGAAATGATCTTAAACAGGTTTAGATGGGACCACACTCTTTCAGAAAAGTCTAGTCACAGTCTGATGATTCTGTGTTGGGAAATGTTTCCTAGTATTCTGCCTGATTGTTTTCACATTCCACTTCCACTTCATAAATGTTTCCTTCAGGTTCATGTTGCTGTTTTCTAAGATGGAAAGGTCAATTCTCTTGTTTGTGGCTGAGCTGCTTTTTATGTACTTTGCAAAGTTTCACTTTGTGGCTCACCCTTCAGTAACAACCACTCTTACAAAATCAAGAAATATTGGTATCAAAGGGACCAGCATGATCAGTTGTGGACAACATAATTGAGCAACAAAATCAATTAATTGGCTTCACTAAAGTTTCATTTTGATGATGTGACTGAAACTAGCACTATTTGATGAAAGTACACATTGAATCTCTCTAGTCCAGCACACTCTGGTCTGGCAACATCTGTGGTCCAGTAAGATTTTAGATAGTTGGATGTCCGCTTATCGTGAGTGTGACCAAGTTTCCTGCAGTCACATAAAGTTAGTTTACAGCTGCCAGGCTTGGCTTTCTTTGTTCTGTACTGTTATTTAGCTGTAATTTACTGCTAAATTTCTTCTAAGAGTCCAGCAAATAGTGGAAGTCTTGGTAATGCGGCTAAGCCTAAGCATGGTCTTTTATGCTTTATCTGCTTATTCTTTGTGCTAGTACACTAAAAGTATATAACAACACTAACACTTTTGTTACAAAGAGAGCTGATAAGCCTTGGCTAGGCATAGGCTTATATAGAGTATATCAGTATAGTCATACATTATTAAGCAGTATTACAAGCGTTTCATTTATTTGCCTTGGTGAAATAAAAAGAACCTACTCATTATTATAATGACCTCCTATGGTTCAGGAAATTCTCTGGTTCGGCACTTTTCAGGTCCCAAGTGTGCCAGACTAGATAGGATCAACCTGTAGTTAAGTATGTATGAGAACTGTGGGATCTCAAGCACACATTAATGGTGAAAGTAGTAGAACTACCTTGTACCTTTTGTAAGCATAGATGGCATACTTACCATCTGATTTAAAAGAGGTGAATATGCTGTTATTTTGCTGCCCAAAATTAAACTGTATTATACAAGAAATAGAAGTTCTCTCCTGAATGAGCTAATGTACGAAGGTGAGACAATCATTAAAGGAATTTACTTCATGTAAAATGGCAAGAGCTTAAGCATATTTTATCATGTATGTAATGGATCATTTCTATGCATCTGTCACTTGCTAGTTAGTAATATATATAAGCAACTATATAATCAATGTAAGTGTAAACCTAGTTTAGTTTGGTTCGTCAGACCTTTGCAAAATGACACTTCGTTTTGCTCAGTATCCTGTTCAACATTTGAATTGTCCCTAATTTGCATATAGGACAAGGATGACTCTACAATGAGACATCACTATGATGCTGGAAAATATAACCAGGATAAAAAGAAAGTTCCCCAAATTGTTGTCAAATATCAACATTGATAGTTTTGTTATTGCTATGATTAGTCGATAAAACTTGTATAATCGAGGATATAATACATAATCTTATATTTGGTCATAGATATTGTTAATCAGTAATATGTAAGGAATCAGAAAAGAAGGGCATTGATAGACAGACTGTGTAGGGTATCAGTTTGAGTATAAAAGAGTATATGGAGACTAAAGACTTTACCTTTGTTTGTTAACAGCCTTGTCTGTGCATATTCAGTCAGAACATTGCCCAGGTGTATCTCAACTGTTCACTGGCAAGTGGCACTTTTTACCTATGCTGAAATAAATCTGTTCCCTGGATCTGAAATCTGGAGTTAGCAAGCAGTGGTTGCCTGATTTGTTAGTTTCATAAGGTAATTTGTGGGCCTGGGTGGTGATTCTTCAAGCATCCTGTTTTGCAACATTTCGGTTAACCAGTTAAACATTCCATTTAACCAGTTAACTTTTTAACTGTGAATTTACATCCCTACTATAGTACTGAGACACCAATCATGGACTGAGATGCCATTCTGCTGTGCCTGACCAAAACAAAAATATGGTCCTGTCTCATTATAACCCCGGAGTTGTTTTTCCTAAGTCTCTACTCCAAAATAAAATCTTCCGTGCTGGAAGTGTAACCAGTTTCCTTGCTTCCTAGATGTATGATCTTGAATTTAGATGTATTAATATGTTATTCAAGCAAGCCCAGTTTACCATGAAATCCAGATTGCTCTGTAGAAGTGACCTGTCCATATAATTGTTTACCACTTCATCAGTTTTTGTGTCATCTGCAAATTGTACCAGCAGGGATTTGGTTTTCTTCCAGATCATTGATTTATCCCTCTGATCAGGTGCACTAGAGGGGATAAAGAGCTCCAAGGCCTCTTCTGCATAACATACTAGGAGTTAGGCATAATCCACCTTTCTGAGCACTTATATACAATGGCTTGGAGCAGACTAGTGCTGCCTGCTTTAAAGTCTCGGTTTCACAAGGTTATAGCAAATCACATAGTCCTAACCTCTCCAGCCCTAACCCTCTGTGTGGGTTGGTTATGATTGGGATCAGTGCCTAAATGGGTTAAGATTTCGTCCACTATCCAGAAAGTATTGTACCTTTAAAGATTATTCTATTCAGCCATTGACTTCCTTGCATCCCTGCAATATGGCTTACCTCATTGAGAGCACAATTGAGTCCTGTATATTTAGGGTTTATGTTAACATCCTGTCATAACTCTTTTCAGCTTTGCCATGATTAAATTGATACTGATTTTGTTCCACACAGAGCCTGACAAATATCACTAAATAAACAATGTGAGGAAAATTTTAACTTAGTTTTAGTTAACTGCTTTTACAAGAGCAATAGACTTCCTCAGTTTATAGCAGGTCTTCATTTGGAGTTGTTAAAGTTTCCCCATAAAAGGGAGATTGTTCAGCTCGAGAAAATTAAGGATTAAACAGAATTTTAATCTTTTCAAATTGGGATCCAGGAAGCATAAGTTCTATTTTGGATGCAGACTGTTCAGCAACTTAAAATTGTATAATTACGCAACTTTGTAATATTAAAAAGAAAGCAAATATGAATATTTTAATGAGAATAGGATAGGAAGATGAACCATAATTTTATCTTTAGCAAGTGTAATGAAATAGTGAAAGCGGTATAATTTGTATGAAAAATAACTTCACATATTGTCAAAAAGTGCTGCATTAATATACAGAACTTCCCCATATCTTTTGAAAATAGGTGAACAAAAGGGAAGAATTTGGTTAACAGTGAAGGGAAGACATGATGTTTTCAAACTTAATCTTTCCTAGTGTATTATACTACAAGAGATTGTTTAGATTAGGTACCATTTGCCGTCATTTTTTTTACTGAACTTTGTGGAGTCATGTTTCAACAAATGACATTGGGTCTGTGGCATCTCTCAGGGTGCAGATTGTGGTACAGAATAGCCTGACATGCTGTATCATGCAGTGTTTATTAGACAGCTGCTTGCCATTTATAGTAAATATGATATATAGGAAATTAGTTCCTTGCTTATACCCTCTTTTTAGCTGAATGTGTATTCAGTGTGAAATTTACCTCATTCTGCACAAATGTCAATGAAATGGACTTTGCGAGGAAGTGGGAGAGTGGTTTAAAATTCATTCTGCAGTTTGTAGGCTAGCTGTCTGTGCTGCATCCAGAGGTAACCCATCCAAAGGTGAATAGCAGCTACTGCGCATCCATGTCTTTGTGGAGATTTTTGCTCCATTCTGGCTTGTTTTTACAGGTGGTATGGCCCATTATTTCTTTTTATGTGTCTATTACGAGTGACTTGTATGTGACAACCTTATTCAGGGCAAATTAAAATGTAACAAACCCCACTCACTATTATGGGCTTGATGGTAGACTAGTTCCCTAGGTGTTCAGTAGCGTGCTGGGTGTATCACAACCTTAGAGGCAATAGCTTTCCTAGCACTAGGCCCTGCAGGCTGAAGCCCTGGGCATATTCCCAGAAACACACTTGGTGTAAATGAGAATTCCTTTAGTAAGGCAGCCAGAATAAAACTTTCAAATACTCAAGTTACAATTTCTCTAATGGGTTATAGTAAACAAAGCAAGTTTCTAACAGAGCCCCTCAGGCCAGTCTAGTACACTGGTCTAAAAGCAACTAGCATTATAACCCACGGCATGTAATGCTGTTGTAGCCATATTGGTCCTAGGATATTACAAAGATAGGACAGGTGAGGTAGTATCTTTTGTTAGCCCACATTCTGCTGCTGAGAGAGGAACTCAAAAAGCTTGCTCTCTCACCAACAGAAGGCAGGAATAAAAAGTATTTTCTCACACACCGTATAACAAGGGATGTGAAAGTTACCCTCATCGGTTAACATTCACGGTTAAACGCAGGCTTCTGGGATGCGCGGGAATCTAGTTTAAAAGCCAGCTCCCAGCGCACACCAGGTCCTGGGGAGCTGCCTGCTGCTATGGAGGCAGCAGCGTGGGGTGGTAGACGGGAGCCAGTACCGTGGGGGGAGCCATCTACTCGTGTGCAACGGCTCCCAGGGAGTTGACTGCTGCTCTGCATGTAACTGTGTAACCACTGACATTTTCAGCAGTTACACGGTTACTTAATTACACACATTTGAAGTACATCCCCACTCATAATCCCTTCACTCTTTTCTTTGGGCTGCCATTACTAGTTCATTGTCCTCTAACTGTGACTACTTCTGTCCCTGTCAGCTCTCAGGCTTTCCAGCCCACCTCCAGGTTTCCTATCTGATCTTCTCTCCACAGATAGATCCTAAGTTGCTTCTGCTCTCCCTTCTCCCCAAGCTTCCTCCTGAACCCCATAGAAGTCAAGGTGTATGTACTTCCTTTTCCTGAGGTTATAAGGGCTTCTGTTGATGGGATGTTGAATTAGGGAGTTAACAAAGTGTTTGGTAATGAACTAGTAGATTCATTACCACATTGTCATGTCATGTATTGTCATGTCATGTAGTTGAAAACTACAGAAGAACACATAACACACTTTCTGGCTGGAACTAATTGAATGTATGGAGCCATAGAAAGATAATCAGGTTTCACCCTTTTATACACAGTCATTGGTTCTCAGGTTCCATTACTACAGTGGAATGGGAAATACTATTGCTTTGTGGGTTTGTATTTTCATTTTCCCAGGGGATTTACCTGCCTCATTGTCCTTTTTTCCTCAGTATCATGCTAACAGAGGCATTCAAGACTAGCAAACTTGTTCCCTGAAGTGAAATGGTTGTTATTGTTTAAGAGAGAGATGAAATAGACAAAATACTTAACATGTTCAATATCTAGGTTATTGATTTAGGTCTGGGGGAAAAAGTGAGATTGATTTTGGTCCTTTGTGTCAGTTGATTTCAAAGTCTACTACAACCAGGCTTCCACTCTGAAAAATTGAAGAAACATTAGCTGTTTCAGGATCCTTAGGAAGAATGTACTAAGTACTTATTGGGATAAAGAGTCCCAAAGAGCTGCATTGCATTTAAAAATCAATCCTCTTTTTCATAATATAATTAAATCTCTGTTGTATGAGAAATTCTTGTTGTATAGTTAAAGTATGGGTGAGAAACCTAATCTTCTGAGTTGCTTTACGTATTTCACTGTGCCCTTCTTGGAAACCTGAATGATAGTATGATTTTCTTCATTAAGTAAATATTGGGTCCATAAAACTTGAGTCTGATGCAACCTATAGGAAATTCCAGATAGTTTAGTCATAAAACCAAACAGTGTAAACAGAGACCTGTGCTTGACATTTTCAGATTGCTCTCACATTCCCAACTCCAAAGATACTTGGAATGAAAAATCTAGCTTCGTCAGGCAGAATGGTTTGCTGCTTGCCCTAGGCAATGCATAGGTCTCATAACTAAGAAACCTTGTTAGGATTATCATAGCAAGAGGCTTGCTAGTTTCTAGTGGTAGTAGCAGCTTTTAGAGTTGTTGAATTACTTCTTGATTGCTACTGATAGCTATGTGACAGGCAGACCCTGTAAATGGACAGAGGCATGTCTGATTGATATCACCCCAGATAGTATCAGCCTTGTATCCAGGCTGTGTATCAGCATTGGTGATAACTGTGGCATTGAATTGCTATAGCATAAGGTAATCATCCATAAAAAAGTGCTACTGAGCTGCCTTAAAATTCACAGCTGGTGGATTCTTCTGATGGAGGTACAGTACTGTAAACAAAATCAAAATGGTTTAAGTTTATCAAACAGCTTAAGGCAACTTCATTAGTCTCTCATGAAATGCCTGCAGGATGACAGAGATCTTCTGTGGGGAGAAGCAGCAAGCCAGCCAGTCCTGGCATAGAATGTACCTTGGGCACTAAAAATGAGCTATGTTTAATTAATTTCAGAGTATCAAGATTAATATTAAATATTTTGATATTTGTGTGTGTGTGTCCGTCCGTCCGTCCAAAATGTCCTTAACAGTATGCTGGTAGGAGATATTGATGTCTTACAGCGGTGGTCATGTAGGAGAGGAAAAAAAAACATTCTAGGAAGTTCTGTTCATCAACAGGCTAGGTTACTAGGTTATACATGGTGGTGTTCTAGTTAATATCATGTATGGTTTGTTGTAATTTGAAAACCATAAGGACAGCCTCTCTCCCAAAAAGACCTTTTAAGAGTTGCACAGAAAAAGGTGATTTAAAGTAACCGTTCACAGTTAATGAGGAGAAGTTAATCAATTGGGCCTTCCAGTTCACTAGCCCATGTTTGAAAGTGGTATGGAGATGCCCTACTCCAACAATAGTTTTAGGAGGCACAATCCTTTGTTTAGTCCAGGTTTCCAGAGGGAATATGCCCAGTGCTGTATCTTGTAAGGGAACGGAAACATCGTCCTTTGTCCTCCCACCTGCTTTTGTGTGTGTGGCTGTTTACACAAGTCATTCCAATCAGGTGAATACAACTATTACAATTGGGTCTGGTCTTGAGGTTGCAGGTGGGGCAACTCCTTGCAACCTTGTTTCACTTGCTTCTAGAGAAGATGAATATAGTCTTCCTGAGCCATGGTTCAGGTTCTGGTTACCTATGAGACCACTTGGATTACGTGCTGTAGTGAAAGTTCAGATAAAATTATGCACTTTTGGATTTCAGTGTCTGGTGACAGGAGGCAGATCACTGTAAGTGGAGGTTCTGTAGTTCTGGAATTTTCTTTCTATTGTTCCATCAGACTCAAGTTTTATGGACCCAATATTTACTTCAGCTGGAATTTTGAGAGCTCATAGCATCTGAAAAATTAGGTCCTACAGTTTTACAGTCATCTAGCAAATTCGTATGAAAGTGATGTAGCCAGTCCTAGTTTATAAGCAGCTACTGCCAGATTACATATTAAAGATTTAGTTGGAAAAATATATGGATACTTTAAGTAGTAAAACACTTAGTTTAATGCTGATCTCCTTTCTCCATCTGTAAGTGGAACATTGTTGTGTGGTTTCTATGCTGTTTCCTTTTCTTGGGTTCTCCTATTGAAGGGAACTGACTTATTTATTCGTTAATATGGCTAGTCTTTTGCTTTTAAAAAAATGACAGATGCTCACATGTGACCCCGGGCCATACCACTTGGAGTTGTTGTGACTCACATTTAACTAGTTAATGAACTAGTATGCACTAGTAAGTATTCTTGTGTTTTGGAGGGCTATATTAGGATTTTATAAAACTCTATTGCCAAGTCAAGGGTTACAATTGGAGAAAACTCTAAAACAGAGCATTTCTTTGGTTTAAAAAATGGGATCACAATGATACATGGGCAGGAAGAGTGAAGCCTCATGCAGCTTCAGCATTTAGATCCCCATATATTCAAGTACCATAGAAGATGTAGAGATTTTAAGATGTTGAAAACAAATTTCCTTCTATGGATGCTAGAACATTTTATAAAATCAAAATGGAATCTTTTAAATCTTTTTTCTACTCTTTATCTGTTTTACAATTCTAGAATTTCCTTTTAATGTCATTAGTGTTGATTATTATTTTGTTTCAGAAATGTGTCTTGAACAGGCTTTTATCTCTCTCTCCATTCTTGCTCATAAAGCTGTTACTGCTTCACCACTGTGGCACACAGCTAATGCTCCTTCCCCTTCCTTAAGCCTACTGCAGTCTCACTGGCCCCATTGTCAATCACTAGCTGGATACTGAGACACATTTTTACAGCAACCTCTGTCAGTAAACAGAAAATATTTTGAAATATCCAGAGTAGACGCTGAATGTCAGCCTTCTGACTGGCCTGATTAAACAGGAGAATTGACAGTGCCGAGGTTTTGTTGTTTAGCTTTTTTGTTTTGTTTTATTTTTAAATTTACAAATAATGGTTTGGGGGCTAGCCCAAATAATAAACAAAATGAGACTTTATTGGCAAGGAGCCTACTTTGGTAGCTGGCACGGTGTCAATACTACTGTTTCTGTCTTCACTTTTTATTTCTTTGTAAATCAGAAGTGGCCAATGTGACTCTTAAGTGCAATGTGGAACCCTCCACAAAATGAAAAAGGAATCAGAATACTCTGAAAGTATTGGCACATTGTCTATTGTCACATGTCTTTGGTAAGGTTAAAGGATTATAAAAACAATGGGTTTTTTTGCAATCCAAAATCTTACAACAAACAGTGTTGTATATCTTTATATGAAGTAATGCAAAAGAGATTTTGGACATCCTGGAATAATGGTACTTAGTCTTTATGACTGGAGGAAACCACGCTCACAAGACTTAGGTATGCAAAAAGCCACACATGGTTTTTTTAAACCATTTTGTAAGAGGATTGTGGAAGCACATGGCATATTGTGTAGTAAATCTTGTATTAGAATGCAGCAAACCTCTTGTTGAAGAGTTGCATGGGTCTCTTGAGCCAGAGAATATTGCTGTCCTATAGATATATTGTTGGAAGATGCACTGAAGTGCAGCCTTCTTGTTGGTTGATAAATGGAGATTAGAATCATCTACTAGACTATTTTATGGTACTTGTTAACAATATTTACCTTCCTAAATTGATTCAGTATAATCCTTGCTATGGCTTTGCCTCATTTCTAGAAGACATATAGATAATGTGGTACTTATATGAAGTCTTACATGTCACTGAAAAACTGCTCCCCCTCTTAGTTGAATTGTGCAGCAGGATTGTATTAACATAGACTTTGGAACATTTGAGCTCCCATAGGGTATGGTGTGTGGTTGATATGATATGACTTGCCTTCGACAGTTGTTTTAACAAGATATCCTTCATAGAAAATATACCAAGCTGAAAGGCATAAGTGAGCGACATTAGTAAGAAGCACTGTTGGCAAAATTCTCCACTTTCATCTTTATCTGATTAATTCAAGACTGAGTGTTACATTGAAAGAAAGTATTTTTAACGTAATACAGTATAAAGTATGTTTATTTCTTAAAAATACCTTTCATATTTTACAGGAGATGGTGTCTTGTAACTTAACTGAAAAACATTCCAAATAAATAAGCATTTAGTCATTTTGTTTTTGACAAGCCTATAGTTTAAACTCAAACTGTTGCTGTTTAAAATTAGTTTATCTTCTCCCAGGTCTCTATAAAACTGTTTTAATAATATACTTATTAACACTTTTGTAGTATTTGGCACATGTATCACAGAAGTTAATTTACTGTTCCTGATACTTAAAACTGTTTTAAAAACAGATAAGCACTACTGAATACAAAACACTTTCTCGGTTTGTGCAAATACGAAACAAGATTTGCATAGAGTGCTGGTATTACAATTATTAAAAATACATCTACACCAGTAGTTTGGTGGGAGTGTGAGCAAGGTCTGCACTATTAGCTATTTCCTTTTTCCTAGTAAGGTGCAGAGAGTTTGGAATCTAAATTTTGGACTCTGTTGTGAAATAACTGATGTACATTTTTATTTTCAGTTTTATATGGTTTTTCCTTGCACAGAGTTATTGTGTTGGCTGAGAAATATTCAGCAAAAACAATAGCTGAAATACATATCTGTGTACTTGCATTAGAATGGCTTGATAGGCCATGAACTTGAGAACAAATTTCAGATAGACAGATTGTACTGTCTCTTGACTTTGTACTGCAGAGAAACACTTAGTGCTCAGGGAGACTATAGGCTTGAGGGTTTGGTAATGGAATATGGAGACCTTCACCTCTGGGTCACCAGTTTGAATGTAACACAGGTGGGTAGAAACCAAAAGTCATTATTATCTGATGGCTCTTGCTGGCCTATGTGAAATGAGTTGGTGGTCTCAGTCAACTTCTGAGAAGAAAAATGTCACCATCCTCATAGGTCTTACAAATTGGCTGCCTCGCTGGATGTCTTGGTTGAAAAACCAGTGACAGAATGGGTGTGGTCACTGAATTATCCTATCACTAAAGTGATTCCTCTAGGTGAGGGTGTGGAGGAACTGTTGAAGCTTGTTAAGCAGGATCTATTTTGTGAGTACATTTTTAGTACTATGCAAGTGTTAATACTTTTGGCTCTTACTGTCCACCATTTACGTGAAAATGCCACCTTAGTTTTCCCTCTTGCTTAACTTCCCTTAATGTGGCTTGCCTAAAATAATTAGAACAAGATACAGGAAATGGAGAAAGAAGCGGTAAATTCTTACATTTACAAATGTTAGTCATGAAAAAGGTACGGTGGATTTATCTGGCATGTTCCTCCACCAGTGCAGGAGAAAATATATTATTTAGTTATACAAAAGAAAGATAAGTAGTGTATTCACTCAGTTCATGTTATTACTTATATTTGAACCAGCCTATATTGACTGTGCCGAAGAGCATAAAGCACTGATCTTTAGATGAAATGTGCTAACTACTACCAGTGCTGGACCGAGCCATACTTGTACTTACCACTTCAATCAGGCACCCCCCCATAGGTTGGCATCTCGGGCAGCTGCCCGGCTAGCCCTCCCCCCCTTAATCCGGCCCTGACTACTACTACTACTACTACTAGATGTCCTCACGATACTAATTGCTTGCAGATGATAACACTTTCACTACATAAATGCAAGTTCACAACTTAGTTGTTTGCCCTGGGGATTGATAAACTATACTCTCTTCTGAGCTGAGGTGAATTTTTCGCCATTTGCAACTTTTTTGTTCATAGTCTTTTTGTCGACCTTCCTGAGAGAAAACCAGAAAACCTTTTATAAACTCCTGATTAGATAATGAGGCTCACTTGCCCTGATGGATGCAGATTCCTCAAGGATCCCAGCTGCTTTTCCTTAACTTCAAATAGTTGAAGGAGGCACTCTTGTCCATATGCTTCAGGAGCTCCAATTCTCAGCTCTAGTCCAATCTAGTACCAGACCTAGTAATGATCTGCTGTATGGAAAAATAAATGTAGTGTCACATTTTCTCTAGGAATAGCTTTTGGTTCCTTACGGTTCGCTTCTGGAATTGGCCTGACACATCTGCCTGAGTCAGCACAGATTCCTTAATGGGAAAATGAGATAGGAGAAGCATTTTTTTCCAAAGGGGTGACCAGAGTGGCTCCAGATGCAAGCAAGCAGGATAGTAGCCAGATAACCATTTCCAGGGGGCACTGTGATATGTGCCACATCTCCCTCTCCTCTGCAGTGGCCAACAATACCTTTTTTTCCTCAGATGCTGTAGTGGGGTCAAAAATGTTGCTTGGTGTCCTCCTTCTCATCAGCTGAGCAAAAAATATTAAACAGCTGGCTAATCAGCAGAGCAAATACCAACCCCCCCAGATGTCTGGTAATCATGGCAACCATTCTACTTGCCCACTCATAGAACCAGTCCTGAACATGGCCCCATAGAGTCCAGGGTACAGTCTATCACAGTAAGCTATCAGTACATTATGCAGCAACGCCAACCCCAGCCACATGGATGTAGACATTTTTGGAGAATCAGGAGGCTTTGAGATGGTTGATGAGGTTACCATTTTATTTTTTTTGTTCAAGTTGCACTGATGCAGTATGCTGCTTAATTTTTCTCTACATGGCAATCATTCAGGGTGGAGTGATTTAAATCAAGGTTCCCACTGATACTTCTTCACATATTTCTTCAAACAGTAATGCAAATCTAAAACATGTTAATTTATAGCTCAGTGCAATATTTTACATAATCTAAGAGGGTATACTTTGTGTAATTTTTTTAAGATAACTTGATTTTTATTAATTAGGGAAATAGGGCAGCAGCAGTACATTAGGAATGATAACAACTAAATCACACACACAAACGCAATAGCACTTATGTTTTATTAAACTAAATCTTAAATGTTACATAAATGTTTTGCAATTGCTGCAGTCTCCTGAGTTGCCAACTGATGGCTGTCCTTAAACCTTTTTTTCTCAAATTTTTAACTCAACAGACAAGTCTTCAGAACACTAAATGTACGTCCTTAAATCTTCTACAACTAGCTCTCATCTTCCCCACTCCCACTGTGATTTTGATGCAGATTTAATTCTAAGTTATCAAAAAAGCTAAGGCTGTCTATTCTTAGAGTGCACTTAATTTAGGAGTAAGCCCCATTGAAAACAAGTATTGAATGAGGTCCCTTTGGCAAAGCTGAGTTATGCTGAAGTAAAATAGACAATAAACCTAATCCCAGGTTTATTGGTTAATCATCTAGTTGTTTACACCAGTGGTTCCCAACATTTTTTATTCTGCAGACCGGCAAACCCATTCACAAACTTTGGTGGATTGGTAACTTTTATTTGCATATTTGCATGCTCATTTGTCGGTCTGTATTATAAAAAGCCCCTTGTGATAAGATATAATTGTAACTGTTATTTTTAAATGAGAAATTTAGTATTATATTGATGATGTAAAAAATTCAATTTAAATAAAATCTGATTTAAATAATTCCTGCATAGTCTCAGTCATTCATGACTGATGTTCACTGGTAACAGTATAAGAGGGTGCTATGATGTTTGTATAGGAAGATGTAAATGACATAGTAAATAGAAGTCTTCCTTCGGAATGAATAGTGAATGAATGTACTTGTAAAGTCATGTTTTGGGGAGATACTGTCATTTGGCTGATACCTTGTGTTCTTTAAATGATATCCTGACACTTGTCACAAAACAAGATATATTAATTGCTGATAGTTGATCCTCCAAAAGTTGGAAGGTTTGGTATGGATAAGACCCAAAAATGCTTTCTCAGTGTATCCGCAAAATTATATGAAAAGTCGTGAGTGAACTGACATTCAAGATTGCTAATGTTGCTTGATTCCAGTGAAACAAGAAATATCAACACGTGCTTCCTCAAGGAGTGCCCTTCTGAGTGCTCCACTGTAGGTACTCTTGTGTCCCTGTTCTCCTGATTGGAGAACTTTGGGTTAGCCTGCATATGCAGCATATTGATTGTATATTATGTGGGTAGACAACTTTCAATTGGAAGTGTGAACTGTGTGCCTCATCAATTCACTTGTTGCAAAAAAAAAAAAAAAAAAAAAAAGATTCTCACCAAGTTTCCTAAGAATATGGTGCCTTTAAGCGTGGGGAGGCTTTTGTCCAGCTTGCCAGGTGGAGGAGAGAGTATAACATTTTAGAGGTGAGGGCAGGATGTGGAGAGGGGAGAGAGTGTCAGAGGTTGCAGCCAAAAGGGGAACGGGCCAGTGTGGTTGGAAAGGGTCAAGTCCAGAGGCAGAAGCCTCTTTTCCCCAAAATGGGCAGAGGAGCACCCATCATCCCCACTCCTTGGAGCTGGCAAAATAACAGGGTTAGTCATGTCATGCTGTTGGCATCATGTTGGTTGCAACTTTCTAGAGGTCTTTCCCCTCACTAACAGATTGACCAATGTGGATTGATTAAGGATTTTTTTCTCCTTCCCCACCATGGATTTGTGGAGGGCTTTGTTATGGTGAGTCGGGAAGGGAGTATGGTTGTGATTTTGCAGGTCATTATACAGGCAGTCCCCGGGTTACGTACAAGATAGGGACTGTAGGTTTGTTCTTAAGTTGAATTTGTATGTAAGTCGGAACTGGTACATATTGTAGGGGAAACTCTAGCCAAACATTTCTCCAGAGCTCAGTTTTATTCTCCCACCCCTCACTTCCCTCAGTCCTTTATTCTCAAGCTGAGGTGTCTGCTGAGAAAAGACGCTCTGTGTTTCCCTCATCTGCTGGGGAGGAGGGTGCTAGCTTCGCGTCTCCTTGGTCTGCTGGGGGGGAAGCAGCTAGTGCGGGGTTGCCTCACCTCGTTTGTAAGTAGGGATCCGATGTAAGTTGGATCCATGTAACCCGGGGACTGCCTGTATATATAAATATAGAGTGGATTTCCAGTGCCGGTGCTCTATAGGGAAGGGATACAGTGACCAGATAAATTGCTTAGTAATAGGGATGTAAGTGTGTAGCCATTTAAATGGGTAACTGATAAGCATGAGCTACATGGCTCCTGAGGCAGCAGCGTGGGGGGCATACTTAAAAGGAGACAGCATACTTAAAAGCCAGCTCCCAGCGCACACCAGCTCCTGGAGTGCTGACTGCCACTCTACATTGCTACCTCTGTATCAGAGGCAGCAGAGCGGGGCAGCAGCCAGCTCCTAAATTACACACATCTTTACTTGGTAAAGGACTTAAAAAGTAGGTGTTGGTTAGAGGAGCAGAATGAGAGTGGGGGGTGGTTTGGGGCCGACCCTCCTCCCTTATAGCCTACGTTAACCTTAGTTCAGGGGCAGGGCAGAAGGGAAGATCCCAGGAAGTGGTTGTCTGGGAACATGGATGGAAAAAGATAGGGGCTGGTGGAAGCCCCTTAGGTGCAAATTGAATGATCGCAGAGTTACCTCCATTTGTTCACTTTTATCTGCCAGACATCTAATAATAAAATTGCACCGCGTTGGGGACCACTGACTTACAGTGATCGTAGCTTAAATTCTTGTGCATGTTTGTTGTTTTTCAGAAGTGTTAGTTGCTTTGTCATGTAGTTCTGAGTCATGCAGCCTTTCCCTCCTATTCACACCCAGAATGCTTATAGCTACAGCTGAAACTATGGATGATGTTTCAGGGGCTGTAGCAGGGATGTTAGGATTGGTCACTGTGCTGCTGCCCATGTATTAGAGGCAGCTGTGCAGGGCAGCAGGTGGGAGCTGGTCTCTAGGGGAAGCTGGTTTTTAAACTGGCTCGCCTCGTGGATCGGCTTCCGCCTGCCACCCCGTGCTGCTGTCTGTGATACAGAGGCAGCAGTGTGGAGTAGCAGGGGTCTCCCTGGGAGTGGTGCCAAGACTGCACTGGCCCTGCCCCCAGGGACTATCGAAATCATGTTACCGCTAAGATTTTATGTGGTTACATGATTATTGAATTAATCAATATGTAACATCCCTAGGTTATAGGAATACACAAGTCATAATGGTGGTTTGTGAAGACTCCTAATTTGTTAATATATGCATGGAACAACATTTTCAATAATAGTTAGAGATTAAGGCCATACGCCAAGGGCAGGGCCTCAATTTTAGTTTGCTAGTAATCATCATACTGTGTTTAGAACTAGGTCTCTGCTCTGGACAATGCCAGGTCTTTTCAATTTAAATTTCAGGAAAGGTAACAAAATATTAAACATGGAGAATGTTGATGAAAACTTCTTAGCCCTTACTTGGATTTATTTTCCAGTCCAAAAATGTATATTCTAATGTTAGAGCTTAAAAAATCCTTTACCACTTTTTTCAGAAATAGAAATATAATTGAATACAGTATGTTAATTTAATGCAAAATATTTGCTTTCTGATGTGATTATTATTGAGCAAAGAGCAAAAAAATTTTTTTTGTAAATGATTGCATTAGTGTTTAGCAATGTAGTAAGTACCGCACCTCAATATAATTTTTAATAGATTTGTGTTTACTCTGATGATTAACTGGTACTTCATTCACATTACGGTGACTATTTTAATGTAGGTCATAGAAATAGTAATCACTTTATTTTTGGTAGTACCTTTATGATAGTAGGAATCCTCTGAAATCATACATTCAAAATGTAACCTGTATTTTAAGAAGTGAAATAGACAATGTCCTATCATAATATATAATAAATTATGTTATAGCTAAAGAAGGTTCATGGCATTTTATTCTCAAAGTGTTCAAGTATGTTTTGATTACCTTTCTAGAGTTGCAAATCTGAGTTTTTCCTTATCTCTGTGTGGATTGTTCCATATGTAAAGTGTTCAAGGTGAACTTGATCACCATTTTTTACATTCATTACTACAGAAGGAATTGGTAAACATCTTTATTACAACAGACAGTAGCTAGGCTAACAACAAATAAAAGGTAACATTTTAAAATAATGGTTTTCAGTCATTAATGCCTTTGGTATATCTAACTGATTTATTAGGGTATAAGCTTTCGTGGGTAAAACCCACTTCATCAGATTGATTTTTCTTTTAAACCACAGAATGTTAACTAGTAGCAATGGCTTAATTGGATGGGATAGCCTTTTAAATGGTTGCTGTTTGATGGAAATGTTCTAACCCAAGGAAGAACAGGCAGAAAGTTGGTTAACTGCCTGCATTGAAATCTCCTCTCCTTGTCATTAAGAGTTTCCACATATTATTTATACGTTACTCCTGTTGCCGTCCGTAGGAGTTCAGTGTATAGAAGGCTTTCAGAATCAGGTCCGCTCACTGGACTTGTGGCTTCCATTAAATCACAGTTGTCACGGATTCGCTGCTATGCTTACTTCAGTGTAACTCCTTATAGCTGTACAGAAATGTGTATATGCTGCTTTTCTATGGATTTCCATGAGTCTTCCTCCTTCTTGAGTCTGTAGTCTGTAACATTGTTCTCTGTTCAGCATGCAGATTTCTGTGTGGGAAGTTGGTGGGGAAGTAGTTAGTTACTGAGCTGCATGGGGACTCCTATGAGTGATGGAATTTTTCTTTGGACAGCATTATGACGTGGATGCCCTCCAAGGATCCCTCCTGTCTAGATACCTGGAACTTGCAGGTGTAGGAGACCTCAACCTTTACTCACGCAGCTCCCCTCACTAGAATAGAAAATTCCAACAGGGGAAAGAACCACAAGCAGAGTTCCAGGGCAAGATTCAAATATTGTGTGTGTGTATATGTGATGGGTGGGGGGATTAGGTTGCCATTTTCAATATATCCAGTTTATTTGTCCCAATAGAAATTTATTCAGTTTCTCAGAAATCCACTGATTTGTGTTGCTCATTTTCATGTATTATAGAAAGTATAATACAATCTCATGTTTTCCCTTTTAACGCCTCAATTTCACTGTACACACTTTAAAATGAGGGGCCAAGGGTAGTAATTTTTAAAAGCATGTAGTCGTCCTTCATGGTGAAAAAGCTCAATCATTTACAAACATTGGCTTTATACTCCAGATCTTTTAGTAATGAGGGGAAATAGAACTACAGTCAAGATTAACGAGGACAGAAGTACACTCAAGGTTAACAATAATTTAAAAGAAGAGTTAAATGGCTTTTATCCATTGGTAGCAGTTATAAGAAGTGTTAAAGTCAATTAAGGACATACAGTAATTAGGTACATTTGTTGAATGTAATCAAAAATACTTCAGATTTATCACAGGCATGATTTCATAATCATTAAGTTTTCAGTCACAACCAAGTTTGAGCACAGTAAAATTTATTTCTTTGGCTCTTAATGTTTGAAAGATTGTAGTACACTATGTGTGTGGTCTCAGTTTTTGCGGATGTGATCTGCATTTAATGTGTGAAAATTAATTCCCCAAACTGCTGGCAGGCAGCATGTAGTAGTTAATTATTCAGGTGGATGACAAATGCAGAGCAGAGGTTCTCGCAAAGACAAAGTTTGTATGATGCGTGTTTAGTAACTGATAGGCTTGACATTCTGTGGTGTCTTATTCAGTGCTAATCCTAATAAGCTGCCTGATGAGATGAACGCCTATCCTCCTGTCCTTTTATAAAAGGAAAACAGAGATTTGAAAGAAGTTCATTATAGTAATAAATCCCATACTTCCCGTTATTCTTGTTGAAAAGAGATCTTGTCCAGATGAACTAAAAAAATACCTCTATAATACTGAGTACTGAAATGAATAGAAGAATACATTGTAAATGTCTCCTCTATGAAAGCAGATGCAGTTTAACTTTAGCGGTAGGCCTAGTTTCTGTATTATAATGCCCTTTAAATTGTTTAACTATGATCGGCAGGTGATATAATGCTATGGATGTATTATTACAGTTCCATTAGTATTTGCAAGTTGTATGAATAGAAACCTGAAAGCATTATATTTATGGGGATTCCATTTTTCTCCCTTCTGTTTTTCTCAGTGAAATACCATACAAATTCATGATGCATATTCTCGTCTCTCATTGGACTAGAGATGTTAACAGCGAAGAGTTTACAAGTCCAAATGGTAATCCTGAATTCTGCCTCTAATTTCCATTTTTCAGTTGCCTTTTTGTGGATTTGTCCTGCTTCTCCTCTCCTACGCTAAATACAGCTGGCAAGATTACAAGCAGGTTTATGGCCCACTGTGTGGGTAACACACAGCATTGGTCCTGTGTAGCATTTTGTAGGTTGTAGGAAATAATGACTGTGGTATGTCTTTTTCCCACTGGTTATTTTACAGGTGATAGTGTGAGAAATAGAGATGTAAAATCCCGTTTAATTAGTTAGCCAGTTAAACTTAACTGACAAACCAATTAAACTTGTTGGAAGGGGATGCCGCTCCAATCTGGCTGGGCTGTAGCAGGTCCCCTGCCTCAGACGGGGGGCTTCTCTGACTCGGCTGGAGCACTGTCTTCCTGTGGCGGTCCCCATGCAGCTGGAGCAAGGGTCTGCCTGCTACAGGCAGGGCACTGCTCCAGCCCCTTCTGGTTAACCATATTAAGGGTTAGGCTAACCGGTTAATCAGTCACATCCCTAGAGAGGAGTAGAAGTTTCAGTGGTGTTTTTGAACGCTCATATTACAGAAAGAATTGTATTTCAAACCCTGTAATTATTCTACATGCAAATTACATTATTTTGGACTGCAGTATGTTAGTGAAGGATTCAATTATTTTGTCCTGTGAAACCTAGTTCTCCTTTTAAACTGTCCAAACTCCAGTTATTGGGATAATGCACATTGTTAGGTCCAAATGGAAATGAGCTTAATTATGACATAAATCCATTGAGGATTATTCTATTTAGATGGCAAAACTCCAGAACAATTGACAGACTCCTTTTCATAGGGTTTAGCATGCAAAAGTAATACATATCCATACTCCAACACACTGGTAGAGCTGTTCGTTGAAATAGAACTGTGCTTGCCTCCTATGCATTCTCAAAGTGCTGTTAGTTCTGCTGTCATAAGTATCTCATAATAAAATGTATTTAAAATAAGATTTTATACCTAAATGGACAATAATTTAGATAAGCAGTTGTGATCTTAAAAAGCTTAGCTTCCATTAGCATCCATTCACATTTAATATTGCACAATGAGCTCTGCTTATTTTTGGCACATTTAATTAGACAATGGTATTTTAACATTTGAGGAAATATATGTGGTTGATGAAGGCTGTTGAAGGACTATAATAATTTCAAATGTTAATTTATCTTTATTAAACCTGCGGAACATTGACTACTGGCCAGCGATGTTGGCCCTGGCTTTGAGTAATCTTCCTTTCTTGAGATGTGAGGAATGTTAATATTAAGGATGTGAAAGTGTAAATGTGTACACAGTTAACCAATGAGCCTGGGCTCATCAGTTAACCTTCATAGTTACACGCAGGCTTCCCTCCACCCCCGCTCCCGGGGTAGTCTCCTCCCCTCCACTTGTAGTGTGTAACAGTTGAATTACATATTTACCTAAATAATTGCATTTTAACATCCCTAGTTAATATCCTCAGTCCTAGGATTCTCCAGTTTAGGGTCTTTTATCATTCTGAATTTTAGGTAATAATTGAAATTAGCTTTCTCATGCTGATTGAGAAATTCAGCTGCAATCTCTGACTTCATTTCCACTAGGATGTAAGAGCTGGCTGAAATTGGTGTACAGAAAAAAATGTATTTGTTCTACTTATTTATGTGTCCTGTCTTCTTTTTTCTTGTGTATATTGTTGAGCATGGTGATTTCAATTCTGAGACCACCAGACTCACTTCCTCTAAGATTTAAGAGCTGGCTGAAATCAGAAGCTTAAAGGGAAAACCACTTTCATTTGTTCCATTAATATACGTATACTCTATTCCTTTTTCTTATGTAAATTGTTAGGCATGGTGATTTCATTGCTAAAACTTAATTTTACCTAGCAGAAAAATGCATTATGTACTAGGTAAGTAATTGGTATCTACATAGTAATTTCATGAGGTCTTTGATACGTAATAGAATGTACTGCTCTTTTCATAATAGAAAAAAGTTTAGCTCCATGGATAAGCTTATATTGCAAAGGATGGCAATAGCTTTTTATGCTATTCTTCCTTTCTCCTTATATTTACAAAGGAAGGCAATAATATGTATGTTTAAACTACAAGAAAATATATACCATAAACACCGATATCTCCTTTTGCCTAAGTCATTTAGGACAAAATCTGAGATCTGCAATATGAGTGGTGATTTATCTTAACATAAGAATTGTTTGGTCAGACTAGTCGTCCAACTTGCCCAGATGCTTAAGAGGGAATGAGCAGAACAAGGAATGATAAGTGAGTTTGAAGTAACTTTGTTTCTTCTCTTTAATCAGTTATGGTATGTCTACACAGCAACGTTATTTAAAAATCACTAGCGTAATTCTGAAATAACTTAGTCCACATCTACACAGCAGGCAGTTATTTCGAAATAATGTCAAAATACTGTCAAGCTGGAGGACTTCTTACTTTAACTCCTGTAACCTTCATTGTACAAAGTCAGAGGAAGATTGTACTATTTTGAAATAAGTGTTGTGTACACGCTCTCAATTTCAAAATAAGCTACGCAATTGATGTAGCTCAATTTGCGTAGCTTCTTTCAATTTAAACCCTGCTGGGTAGACACATCCTTACTGATCCACGAGAAGAGCTTCCCTCTTCTACGATAACTCTTTACTTTGCTTAAATACCTTTGGTGAAGGATCTTGTCAAAGGTGTACTGAAAATGCACTTGCATCCCTTTGTCTACATTAGTTGATCTTGTCAATTCTAATGAGGCATGATTTCCCTTTACAAAAGAATATGTTCACTCTTCCCAACATATCGGGTTCATCTAAGGGTGCATCTACACAGTACTTATTTAGAAATAGAGCACTCTTCCTCCGACTTCCCTTACTCTTCGTACAATGAGGATTTCAGGAGTTGGAGAAAGAAATCTTCCTGTTTGACAGTATTTCGACATTATTTTGAAATAACTGCCTGCTGTGGAGACACGGATTAAGTTATTTTGAAATAATGATCATCATTTTTAAATAATGTTGCTGTGTAGATGTACTCTAGGTGTTTGATAATACTGTTCATTACTATCATTTCAAACTGTTTTCTTGGTTGTGAAGTTAGGCTTTTTGGCCTGTATTTGTGAGAGTGCCTCGGAAGCCTTTTAAAAAAATCCGTCTTACATTATCTATCCTTCAGTTATCTGCTACAGAGGGTGATTTAAGCAATAAGATTACACACCAATTAGTAGTTCTGTAGCTTCCTATTTGAGTTCTTTCATAACTCTTTTGAGTGAACACCATCTGGTCATGGTGACATACTGCTGCTTAATGTATCAACTTGTTCCAAAACTTCCTCAGTCTGGAAAATTCCTCAGATTTTTCACCTGTAAAGAATGGCTCAGGTTTGGGAATCTATTTTATGTCTTCTGCATTGAAGAGAAGTGTAAAGAATTTGTTTAGTTTGTCTGAAACAGTAAAGTCAGAGTTGAAACGCTTCTTCCTCAGGGTTTCCAGGTGAGGTTTTTGTATCATTTCTAAATAAACTACATTTGCAACATGCATGCCACTTTTGATGGTGATATTTTTGCCCAGTCCCATCATGATTCTGTTCCTAAGGAACTGTGTGTGAGGGGGGAAATAATAATTTCACAAGGCTTCAATTTCCATTTTGATGTCAGCAACTCACTTCTACTTCTGACTTGTCTACTTCTACTTCAAAATCTACTTCTGACTTGTCTCCCTATTCTCTGTGCTAAGATCTGCAGATTGTTACAAGCCATACTTCATCCTGCTGCATCTTAGGTGTGTAGACCTGTCAGTTATTGATAGAAGGGAAAAGCCCTGCCTCCTTGAGTTTCATCCGGTTATTTCTTCCTTTGCAGTGTCCACAGGTTCAACCAGCCATCTCTGAGGTTAAGCTTTTCTGAGGAAAAATTCCAACTTTTATTTCAAATGTCTAGACTCAAATTTTGGTTTATTAATGTGTCTGAATAATGCACAGTCATGTCCCAAGGATGCTGTAGATTTCTAGGGAGACTGTCTCCCCAGTTCTGCTTCCCCTTCTGAGGCAGTTGTGGTGGCTAATATACCTTCAGGCTTTGGAAACAGAGCTGGACTCAGAAAAATCAGAGGCAAAAGGAAAGCATTGAATGACTCTGTAGGAAGCTTAACTAATTCAGAAGACAGGGTGCTTTTCCTTTTCACAGCCCAGCCATACAGGTTCTCTCAGCTACCCCCATCCTAGGTTACCAAGGAAGCCAAGCAAGACATCAACTACCTTTCTTCTTGGCAGGAAAGGAGAAAGAAGGATTAGAAAAGAACTGCTTTGGAGCAAACAGCCCTCCTTTCCCCATCTCTGTGAGGGGACTGAAACCAGAAGGGCAGCATGCAAAATGCAAGATTGTTCCTAAGGTTGTAGCTGCCCTAGATAAGCTATAGCTGTGTGTTCTTCCTCATGCGCTTTGGAAAGGTATTCTAGGGACAAAGAATTTTACTGCCACACCTAGGGAGAGTATTGGATTATCATCTCCAGCTGCTGCTGTAGGTCAGTGTCCTAATGTCCAAGTTGTTGTTTGCAGTTTCTGTTGTATGTTTCTGTGTCTCACTATCTCCTCCACCTCCTTTTCTCCATATGGCTATGGAGTGATGAGAGAAATAGCACCCCAAATGTGAGAGGACTGGCAAGCTCTAAGGGGCCTCTTAATCCATCACTTTAGTCTACCCTTGCCTTTGATAAGGCCAGATTGCTCTTGAAGATAAATGTCTATTTTTCTTGCTTGACAGGGACTCGGCCTTTCCAGCTGAGCAACATTTTTATTTGAAAGAGCGGCCTTTTCACTATATAGACCCTTTACAACAGGGATAAGGAACCTTTTTTGAGTCAGGGGCCACTGATCCACATAAAAATCAGTCAGGGGCCGCATACAAGTGAGAAGCAAAACGAGAAGCCCCTGACTGAGGGACTGTCTACACTACAGAGTTTTGTCGGAAAAATGGCCATTTTTCCAACAAAACTTGAGGAATGTCCACACTGCATTTGCGTTCTTCCACAAGGAAATCGAAAGAACCGAGGGTTTTTTCTGACATTGGTAGTCCTCATTCTATGAGGAAAAGCCTTTTCCCAAAAGAGCTCTTTTGCGAAAAGGTGTGCGGGTGGGGAAGAGGAAGTTCTTTTGGAAGAAAAGGAAAGGGGAAAAAGCACAAGTGCCCTCGTGGCCATTCTGTCCATAGCAATCACAGCTTACATGCGAGAGAGCATCCAGACTGAATGGATGCTCTCTTTCCAAAAAGCAGATCGCTTTTTCTATGCACTTTTGCAGTGTGGATGCTCTCTTTTGGAAGAAGTTTTTTTGGAACATCTCTTCCGAAAAAAGCTGTAGTCTAGACGTAGCCTGAGAAGGAAAAAGACACTCCTTATATTCCCCTCACGCACCAGAGCCTGGGGGCCTCTCCAAGCTAGTAGATTTTGTATGCTCCAGCCCTGGGGTGCGTGGCAGGGGGGCTGGAGCACCAGTGCAGTGTCCCCAATCAGGAGGAATGGAGGGGGGGGGGGCGGTGCACAGAGGAGAATCCCTGAGCCTCTGGGGCCAGATTGGGTCCTCCACGCTTGCTTTACAGGCAACCAAGTCTAGGCAGGCATTGATGCAGTTCCCTGCCTTGTGCAAGTTTTCATATGCAAGGCATCAGTCCAAAAACCAAACAAACATGAACTGTCATCTGACACTGGAAGTGTCCCTGCATGCTTTCACAGCAGTGCGAACATGAGTGGGCAATACTGCAACTATGATCCCTCTGTACCTAGAAGTTTCACAGCCTAAGGACTTTTCCTTAGGAAGTTGTGGGAGGAGGGAGGGAAAAAGAGAGAGAAGAGAAATGGATTCAATTTTATTTAAATCAGATACATGGGATTTTGATCCTTGGCATCAGACAATCAGACAAATTAGCTCCCAGTTGTCTTAATGATACAATAGGTTACTTTAAAGAAAGCTGAGGCCTAAAGTCTACTTACAATCCTGACTCCTGCAAGATACTGTAGAAAGGAATACAGGTCACATGGCAAGTTAAAGTAGTCCACAAAGTACAGGAAAATTGAAATTGCCTCAGAGGTAACAGAAGGTTTCCCAATATAGATAACCCAAGTGATATTAGCCTGTCTCAGTTTGGAGTCAAAGTACTGTTTATGTAGCTTTAATTAAATGAGGTCATTTGAAATGGTCCAGGTGGGGTGCCTGGTGGAGCTTCCAAACAGCTCTGTCTTATTTCCAGTTGCAGCAACCCATGGAAAGGCCACGGCAAGAATAAAATTATTCATCATTAAATGTAGATCACAGCATTACAACTTGTGTCCCATTGTATTTCTAGGCTCAAAGATCTAGGGACAAACAGACCAGGACCTGTCCGAATCAACTAAACAAGTTCCTAAAAGAGATTTGTGTTCAAAGTATCCCCATTATACCATCCTCAGACAATACTTATCTTTTGCAAATGGATGGCAGTTTTGTTTCTTTTCCCAGCTTCGATCGTTGGCATTTGATCTTACATGTGCTCCCAGGGTGTCTCTTCAGGATCATAGTTGCCATAATAGAGGCATTAGAGAAAAAGGAAATTCACTCAGCTCTTTTCAGGCTGTGTTTCTAATCAAGATTCTGTACAAAGGGAAAGCTGAAGCACACAGTACAGTGTGATACAATTCTTGGAATATCTTGGATGAACACATGTTGCCAGAGAAGCCAATCATAGGCCTCAGCTGAGGATCAATACTACCAGGTACAAGTTCTTAACACAGATTCATATTAATGGAAGGTGAAGAGGATCATAATGTAGTCATGTCACAGATATAAAAATGTAATTATCATTGGAATTTACTGGGAATTCTGATGTCATGCACAGGCATGCTTCAGTGATTCAGAGTTCACACCATGCTGTCTGGTAATTCTGGGTAGCCCTTCTACACACCCTCTGCAACCCCGTCACATCTGCTGACAAATCTATCTTCAGTTGTATCTTCTTCAATCCCAGAACTGAACTGGTGAATGCAGAGAACGAGCTCTTTTTTTCCCTTCCTTTTATGGAGAAATTTTCCTAATACAGTTCAGAGCATGGGTACCAGAAGGTGAGATCACAGGTGGAATACAATAAAATGCCCTCTTGGATTAATGGATTTGTTCTGGTCATGACAATCAGTATGTCTGATGTTATTTCATAATACTGGGGAAGAACGCAAATAAAGTTTATTATGTCTGTTGTACACTGCCTATCTAGTGGGGAGATCAATACTAAAATTACATGGCAGAAGACAGATTAGCAGAGTGGCTTCTATACCTAGAAATGTCTTGTTCATCCTAAATGAATTAGGTAGGCTGGTGATTGACCTCTTCCTGCTGGAAATGGTAAATAAAGGATGTATCAGCTTTTCTGTGTGTGGGTGTGAGGGATGTGAAGTGGTGAATGACATCTCACATAGCTGAACAGTATCACTGTATGTATTTTGTCCCTGCCCTTTTCACTGCTATCTAGCTTAGTATGGAAGACAGGAACAAGAGAATGGCAGTCATATTGTTTATGCCTTTATGGCTGAAAAGTCTTTGACTCTCGCAGGTTTGATTAACCTACACAGGATCTTCAGATGCTTCTAAAGATATGGAGGAGGTTTGCTATTGCATAATCAGTCCTCCATCTGGACATCCCTCCACTCAGATTCCAGATGATCTTGGATTAAATAAGCATTGCTCTTAAGACCTCCAGAAGATAAGTCAATAGCTAAATCTTACTCTATTAGTTAGTGTAAAGTCTTCAGTGTGTGTGCAGAATGCCTCAGTGGGCATGTGGCCAGGATTAATCACTGAATTGGGTCTGCTGGTTGGATCATCAGCTTCCCCGGCATGGGAGTGTGACATTAGTGTTTATCCATGTTCCCTCAGTTGAACTAATATGTTAAACATAATCTTGACAGTCCACAGACCAGTTGAGATGTATTGTGGGTGTATAAGGAGAAGCAAAACAAGTCATGTTTCTGTAGTCTCATTCTATTAAAAAAAGAAGAAAGCTTTGTGCAGATCCTAACGTAAATGCTTCTTTCAGTGCTTCAGTTTATCCTCATCCCACAATACCAAAGTATGACCTTGGAATTTTGTCCTGCTGCTTATAGTACTACTAGATTGAACCACTTACAGGAGGTATCTATATACTGTCTATTTAAGCAGGCATCTTGATGGCTACTATCTGCAGTCAGTACAGTATTTTATTTTTTACTTCAGACACACATTCTTCCTTCAGTTAGGCAGTGAATACCAGTCTTTTTGGACCACAGACAATCTCAGAGTAAAGAAGTCATGACAGCAGTATTGAGTCCTGCTAGACTGTCACATGGCCTGAAAGTGCCCCAAATTCTCCATACTGCTCATCCAGTCATAGCCAATGCCATTTCTGCTTTTTGGGAGGGAGAGAGGAGTGGAAATCTCAATGCCTTAGTATTTAGGATTAGATGGAGGAGATGTTTTATATAATGTATTTTGTTTTGGATGTCCACATTTAAAGGATGACCGTTTTCCCACTCTGGAGGTTCACTGATGTGAAAATCCAATTGTAATGGATCTGTGAATCTTAGAATGAATAATAATAGAAAAATTATCCATGCTTATCTGAATTTTTCCTTTCTTTGAATAATAGGTCCACAGATCTAACGTACCCTGTAGACAAATAGGTAATCAAGACTAGAGATGAAAATTGGCATCCACGGGTTTGTTTTTATTATCATGAGGTGGATTTCTTCATTCTCTGCAGTAGGAGAAATTTTCTTCAACCTGCATTTAATACAATCTGCAATTTAGGAAAATAAATTTGAATTATCCTAGCTGGGGAAGTTATACCAATAGATAGAACTTAAAGAAGGGGAAGAGAGTAGAATAACTCATTGTAATTGAAAATTTCCTTACTTTAAGTAAAAATCTGATAAGCAGAGATAAAATTTCCTAATCCATCCAAGGCCATATTACCGCCTCTCTTTATTTCCTTATAGGTAATAAAGTGTAAGGTTATGCATTTAGGTATTAATAACAAGAATTTTAGTTATAAGCTGGGGACACATCAGTTGGAAGTAACGGAGGAGGAGAAGGACCTCAGAGTCCTGGTTGATTATAGAATGACTATGAGCCGCCATTGTGACATGGCCGTGAAAAAGGCTAATATGATCTTGGGATGTATTAGGCGAGGTATTTCCAGTAGGGATAAGGAGGTGTTAGTGCCATTATACAAGGCATTGGTGAGACCCCATTTGGAATACTGTGTGCAGTTCTGGTCTCCCATGTTTAAGAAGGATGAATTCAAACTGGAACAGGTACAAAGAAGAGCCACTAGGATGATCCGAGGAATGGAAAACCTGTCTTATGAAAGGAGACTCAAGGAGCTTGGCTTGTTTACTTTAAACAAAAGAAGGCTGAGGGGAGACATGATTGCACTTTTTAAATATATTAGAGGGATAAATACCAGGGAGGGACAGGAATTATTTAAGTTTAATACCCATGTGGACACAAGAACAAACGGATATAAGCTGGCTAGTAGGAAGTTTAGACTTGAGATTAGACGAAGGTTTCTAACCATTAGAGGAGTGATGTTCTGGAACAGCCTTCCAAGGGAAGTAGTGGGGGCAAAAGATCTATCTGGTTTCAAGATTAAACTAGATGGGTTTATGAAGGGGATGGTTTGATGAGATAACATGATCTTGGTAACTAATTGACCATTCATTATCAGTGGGAAATAGGTCAATGGAGGGATGATAGGAGTTACTATAGAGAACTTTCTGGGTGTCTGGCTGATGAGTCTTGCCCACATGCTCAGGGTTTAGCTGATCGCCATATTTGGAGTCGGGAAGGAATTTTCCTCCAGGGTAGATTGGCAGAGGCCCTGGAGGTTTTTCGCCTTCCTCTGTAGCATGGGGTACAGATCACAGCTGGAGGATTCTCTGCATCTTGGGGTCTTCAAAATATTTGAAGGCTTCAATATCTGAGATATAGGTGAGAGGATTATTCTAGGAGGGGTGGGTGAGATTTTGTGGCCTGCACTGTGCAAGGGGTCAGACTAGATGATCATAATGGTCCCTTCTGACCTTAAAGTCTATGAGTCTATGAGGTTAATTTCAGTTTTATCCACATTAGCATTACCCGTCTCATTGTGACAGTAAATGTACACTCATGTTGGCCTGGTGTGCTCCTGCCTGTGCCGAGGTCTATGCAATCACCTCTTACTGGGTTCTTTGGCCTTGTATTATATGCTGTTCTTATATTACCCTCTCTTTGTTCTTTCTTTCTCCCAGTTTCAACCTACTCAGCATTTTCTTTTCTTGTAGTTCTCATCCTGTTCTTCCCTTCCCCACTCTGCCACCAAATGGCTCAACCACTAACTCACTGGCAGCCACTTGCATTTCTCTCTGGCATGCCCCATTGTGCTGCATTTCCAGCCTCACATCCCACTTTGGCGCAGGAGGGAGAGGAGGAAATGGCAGCCACAAGCCCAGCCCTATCCTACTCTATTTATTTATTTCTTCCCAGGTACTTGTAGAGACAAATTGGCTCATGCATTTTGCATACACCACAAAAATGCAACTTCTAAATCACCTCTTTATAAACTACATTTCCAACAACCACTTTGAAGTAATTCATTGCCCAGATGTTCTCGGGATGTGAAAGGGATGTTGATCAGATTACACTCTGACATTTTGTGGGTCTCCAACTTGACTCATAGCAACATACATTTGTACATACGCAAGTCTTGTAGTGTATTCTCAAATGTTCTCCTTGACAGATGGCATGATGGACACCTCTCCTTTTATGATAGGTTAGATTAAGTTTGTATCTAGATCTTTCTTCCCTACTCCCATATACTTAGTCACCACCAAAACTTCCTCATACTGAGTCTATGGGGTTCCTGACTCATACTTCATCAGTCAGTTCAAGACAAAGCTCTTGAATTCTTTCTTGATGTTGCACTAGCCATGGCACTTGCCCTTTGAATCCCACCATCGTCATCTTATTTTTTCCAGTGAATCAGATTTAAGCTTCCACAGGAGCCTTCTCAATGCTGCCCCTCCCTATGAATGTGCTCTTCTCTCTTGTCACATACCCCTCCACACCACCAATCTTGGCAGCTCTTTTATTTCACAAACATCTTTTACTTTCTTATATGCATGCTCCCTAAAACAAGTTGTAAAGGCCTTCTCCTTCACATCTAGTCACAGGACACACTTCTGTTTGTGGCACCTATAAGAAATCTGCCAACTGATGAAATAAGAGTTGATTAATTCACTTTAGAAACTCTTTCACGTGATTTGGTGCCTTCTAGTTGTGCAAACAGCTAAGCCGTGTAAACATGAAATAATGCTAGTTTCATGATCTTTCCTTATCTTCCCTCGACAATGTATGCAATTATTTGTCATGCAAACTTGGGCAGTTGTGCATGGAAATAGGTAGTAGCATAAACTCACAATTTCATGCACATTTACTGCAACTACACACACAATTCATTAGTCATTATGAGAACACCTTATACTTGAACAAGAATACTCAACATTTTAGGAATAAATAAAAAGCTTTTCACACCAGAGCAGAGTAAGGATGTGATTGCAAGGATGTCAAGGATGTGTTTGCTTCTCTTAAGAGGGCATTTAATGCCAGCTGGCCAAAACAAGTTGAATGTTTTTTTTGATGGGGGGGTGGGGAGGAGGTTGCTAAAAATAAACATTCACATCACAAACAATATTATGTTTATTAGATAAAATTTCTGCAGTATATAGTTAAGATCGTGTGGGGGGAAAAGCCCTTTGGTACTGTAGAATTGTAAGGGCTCTAACCATACCAAAGTTAGCAGACAGCATGGCCTTCCTCTGCACTTGTATGTTTCTGATTTGGGATTCAACTTTTTTAAAGGATGCCACTTCACACATTCTGTTTGTTTCTGCATCTCAAATGAATTAGACTTAAAAATCTGAAGGCTCAAAAATACATTTTTATTTTTCATTACGTGAACTTAAACATTTAGATGCCTTGGGTAGAGATGAACAAATAAGCTGTTATTCTATTCAGTAGCCGTGTTACTAGGAATGTATCTGAATTCAGATGAACTTCAGAGTGTGAGAGACTGTGGTGAGCTAAGTTGAGCAAGAACAGGTGAATCAGAATCATTATCATAAAAATGGAAAATGTTGATGGGAACTAAGAGAGGTTTGGGATTTTCTTTAAAACTGTATTTGTCCACAACTTTCATGAAGTGGTCCCATAGTAATATGAGGCAGGCAGCCAAGCATGGTAAGGCACAACAGCAGGAAATGTAACAAGAAACAGAAACTGAAGAGACCATTGCAAACAGTGTATTTACTTCTAAGCAGCAGGAATTATGCATACAAACCAGCAGTGACATCATAGAAGTAAATAGTGAATGTGTTTCTTGATTTTTTCATTTTCTTTATAAAAAGTGACTGGGGAGGCAGGTAGCTCTGAGTGGATACTGGCCAATGGATATGGCACAGTGTGTGGGAATATGGTTAAAGAATGAGTGGATAACAAAGAATGTACATTGGAAAACATAATCCCAACTACAAATACAAAATGATTGGATTTAAATTAGCTGTGAGCACTCAAGAAAGGATCTTGGCATCATTGTGGATAGTTCTCTCAAAACATTCACTCAATGAGCAGCAGCAGCAATCAAATAAGATAACAGAAAGTTAGGAACAATTAGGAAAGGGATAGATAATAAAATAGTAGCTATCATAATGCCATTATATAAATCCATGGCATGCACATCTGTAATATTTCATGCAGTTCTGGTCATCTCATCTCAGAAAAGATATAAGGATTGGAAAAGGCACAGAGAAGGGTTACACAAATGATAACAGATTCCTTATGAAGAGAGATTAAAAAGACTGGGAGTATTTAGTTTGGAAAAGAGAAAATTAAGGGGGATATGAGAGAGGTCTATAAAATCATGAAACGCTTGGAAAAAGTGAATGAGAGAGCATTGTTTACCATCTTACATTTGGGGTCACTCAGGGTACGTCTACACAGCAACATTATTTCAAAATAACTAGCATTATTGCGAAATAACTTAGTCCTCATCTACACAGCAGGCAGTTATTTTGAAATAATGTCGAAAGACTGTCAAACTTGGAGGACTTCTTACTCCAACTCCTGTAACCCTCATTGTATGAAGAGTTAGGGAAGTCAGAGGAAGAGTGCTCTATTTTGAAATAAGTGCAGTGTAGATGCTTCCAATTTCAATTTCAAAATAAGCCACATAATTGATATAGCTCAATTTGCATAGTTTATTTTGAGTTAAGTCCTGCTGTGTAGATGCACCCTCAATGAATTAATAAGCAGCATGTTTAAAAAACACAATGAAGTACTTTTTTCTGTAATGCACTGTCAACATGTGGAATTCCTTACTAGCAGAGAATTACAGTCTTTTGGGATTATACGTTGTGATGAACAAGTATTGTAGGAAGCCCTGTGTCTTTTAAGGAAGCCTTGCTGCCGTAAGGGGATATGGGTGAGCTGTGGAAGAACTGTGGATGCAGGGATGGTGTCTGTATTTTTCTGTGAGGAAAGCTTTATAGGCCTGGTGCCTGCCCCCTTTTCGGCTATGTCTACACTACAGCGTTTTTTTTTTTGGAAATGGCCGTTTTTCCAAAAAAAGTCATTTACATCCATACTGCAATTGCATTCTTTTGAAAAAAATCGAAAAAACAGAGGGGTTTTCCCAACATTGGTAAACATCTTTCTATGAGGAAGCAGCCTTTTTCTGAAACTGCTCTTTCGGAAAAAGGCATCTGTGGATGGGGGGTGGAGGGGACGGGGAAGAGGAAGTTCTTTCAAAAGAAGAGGAAAGAGGAAAAAGCACACGTGCCCCGGTGGCCACTCCATCCATAGTAATCACAGCTTAAATGCAAGATAGCATGCATTCAGTGTGGATGCTATCTTTCAAAAAAGCAGATTGCTTTTTCGATGCACTTTAGCAGTGTGGACACTTTCTTTTGGAATAAGTTTTTTCATAAGATCTCTTCCGGAAAAGCTTCTTCCGAAAGAAGCCTGCAGTCTAGACGTAGCCTTCTATCGCACAAGGCATATTTTTAGGAAGCTCAGTAAAGTGACATGCATGGTACATCCTGAATATTTCCCTCTGTTGCAGAAGAAGAGCCACTGTATCTTTTTCTTTTTCACAGCAGATGAACTGTTGATGGCAGTTGTACTAACAGCTATGTGTGGTATATATAATCTTTTAAAATAGCATAAAGGGCAGCAGATGTCTCTTTTAAAAAAAATCAAGAAGAATGTCTTCTGGTACCCTGTACCTGCTGTGATTATGCTGGAGATGAGGTGATCGCTCACACACTGAAATTACATGCAAAATGAGGAAAATCATGCTTTCTCCTCTGGTCTGGAAAATCTTCTGTGCATAAAAACACTGTGATTTACTGTGTAAATTAGGAAGCAAAATTTGTTCCTCGCTTATGCATAGTTTGGTTTATATGGCGTGACAAAGCTCCTCCTCAGTCTTGGTTGGTCCCGCGCTTTCAGGTGGATTACTTGACTCCGAGGCTCATAGTAGCCCTTTATTTAGTCACCAGCTTGCTGTTTGTTTGAGCTACTCTCATCACTGGCCAGCATGGGAAAAAGAAGAGAAAACAAACTTCATAATCTCTGTAGGCCTTCCAAGTGGTACAGGGGAGAACAAACCCTTGTTCCAAAGCAAGTCTCTTTCTAGTACACAGATAGGGAGTTGATGGTAGGGGGGACCTGGGCCTGCCTTATACACTGGCTTCCAGCCTGGGGATCCTGTGATAGTAGCTGCCTGTAATGTCTCTAGTATCAGCTGTGTGACAGCTATGAATCTCTGGAACACATCCCCATGGCTTTCTCCCACACCTTCCTTACCACAAGTTATTCTTTCTGGTACCTACTTTTGCTTGTTCCTCCCAGATTCTCCACAGTTCCTTCTCCCTGCGACTCCTTGTGCACACTGAACTAACAGAAGATGAGCTCTTTTGAACTCAACTGGTTCTAAATTGGCCCCAGGTGTTCTTACTAGTCTGACTCACTTCCATGTTAGCTCTTGCTAGTTTACTCTGGGAATAGGATCTATTTAATCCGTGGCTGATATATTTGCCCCCCACACTCTCCTGTAGCCCTCTGGCACAAATGGCTTGCGTTCACACCAGAAGTTCTGTCTCTACACCCATCACCCAGCCCTCCTACATTGAGGATTGATAGGGAGTTTCAGATTACTCCAGCCATGAGGCTAGACTAGAAGCTGCTGAGTGAAACTCTGTGGTAGCCTGTGGGGTGGGTGATTCTCCTTGCTGTTCTCTTATGCAGCACTCTCTGATGAGATGATGTTGTCCATTCAGAAACAGTTTGTGTATGTGAAACCTGTCATGTGCCTACACAAAATTATAAGCTATGTTGAGGTATCACTGAAAACATATCCTCATGGATCTAAAAGGAGAAATTCAAGATTAAGTTGAACAACTGTAGGACCTGAACTGACAGAGAGCAGGAAGACAAGTGTTATCAGATTTGCCCAATACTCTGGGGTATGCTCATTTATCAGGGTTACCCTTATGGGACTGGGGGAAGGTTAACAGTTCTATCAGTGTGCTGTTGGTGCTTACTTGGGCTCTCATATGGAGCTGAATTCTCCCTGCTGCCAATTCCCCCTCCCACTGGAGCTCTCCTGCAGGAACTAGGTTCCTCAGGATGGGGTTCTTCCCACCTTAGCAACACACACAGACACTCACACCCACTAATCAGAGCACATCTGAGAGAACTGGGTACTCAGCACTCACAAGCTGACCCCCTCATATGTCCCTGGACTCAGCTGGCTGGGTTTCACAGCAATGCCACACTGCACCCTCATGTGCCTTTGGACTCCGTGGGCTGGATTAAACAGCACTTTAAGCTGCCATCCTCATAAGCCCCCAGGTTCAGCACCCCCTATCCCCACTTTCACACCACAGTCATTCACAGGTAAACCACACGATGAGCAAACCCCACAGGATTTTGGGCACTACAGGGATCTTTTGCTTGGGTACAAGAAGCGTTGTTGCAGAGCGAATGGGGAAGCCAAAACAACACCCCTTAAGGAAGAGTGAGCAAAAGAGAAAGAAAGAGAGAGAAGCAACCAGTTTAACAATGAAAGTGATTTATTTCTGAGTAGTGAATAGATATCAAACAGTTACAATATTATTAAATCTAAATTGAAGCTGATTACAAATGTTAGGTAATCATATAACAGTTTACACAGGGCAGGGTCAGGAGGCTATGCTTAGAGAGATAGTTGAGAGAAAGAGAGAAAGAGAGAGAGAGAGACCTCACCACTCCACGGAGCTTGCACTGATCGGGGTTCCCAGATGATGATGGTAGCCGGGGGTCCAGAGGGCAGGAGAAAAGCAGGACAGAGCCCCCAGTACGATCAGACAGGAGATGAAGAAGTCTCAATGGAACTGATGCAGTTTAAGTCCAGGTATCAGAACAGTTTTCTTGGGGCAAGGATAGGAGTTTTATAGAGATAGTTCAAAGAGAAAGAGGAGAGACAATAGAGACTGATCACCCCTGGTTATGGGTGATGTTCCTTGAACGAGCTCACAATGCAACTAGGCAGTTTCAGTATTTTAGATGTCAATAGGATCGTTACTAAATTGGTCTGATAATGACTAATTTGGGTGTGAGCAGGCTTAGGTTCATTAGCATCTGGAGCAGGGATTTCCCATCAGGCAGTGCTTCTCTGCTTTCAGTGTCCCATAGTTCAGTGCGGTTCCTGCCTTGGAAGAGCTGCTCTCCATTCTGTATGCTAATGAGATGTCCCTCTGTTCCATCTTTAATGTAAATGAGGTTGGGGTGTTTCCTTAATTGTATCACCCTTGTCTGAAGCAGCTAGGTATGTCTTCCCCGGCCTTTTCTTTGCTTTGTCTTTGATTCTAGCAGAGGCCTGAAGGAGGGGAATGGTTTTCCATGAATGTCACTCCCTGGCTCCTCAAGAGCACAAGGCTGACAGGTGACCATGTTCTGGTTTCCCAAGAATCACAGAGCTGGTGGGTAACACAAGTACTCCCAGAGCAGCAGTTCTGTAACTGACACGTGAATCATTGCGAATAGTGATTACTGCCTGATGTAAACCTGTCCATGACATTTACTACAAATACCCATGACTAAGCAGTGAAGATAGCAGTGAAGACTAGCAGTGAGGGCTTGTCATTTGGTTGTTCTCCTACAGTAACCTCGCCCCTACCCCACCCCACCCCACCCCATCCTCCCGTGCATGCCTACAGGATGTTAAGGAAGACTTTGACTTTGTTGATGTTGCTTGGAACAGTGACTTTGTTTAGTCTCTTTCAGGAAACACAGAAGGGAAAGTAGCAAAGATCTCCCTGGTAGCATCCAAAAACATCTGTATAATAGCCGAGTCACAGAGTTGAAAGTCTAACTGCAGCCATTGATTGGCTTTGAATAATGTGCATACTTCCAAAACATGTAAGCCTCCCCCAAATTGATTTGTAAGGATTTTGCAGCTTTGTTTGAACCCCCAAAGCATACAGATAAGACCAAGACACATTTTTGTCGTTAAAAATTCCAGTTCCTTGAGTGTTGTAAATTAAAAGATGCTCTATGGCTTGCTCCGAGAATAAAAGATACTCTTAATGTTCCCAATATACAGTATTTCAAACTTTTTGATTACTTGAAACAATTGTAGAGGACGATGGTGTTTTACCATTTAATAATCTGAGTAAAGGTTAAAAAGAAAGTCTTGCTCATTCACAGATTAAATACACAGATTCACGTGTATTGTGACAGCATGGCAAAAACTGTCCCTTGTTGTTATAACTTGGGCAGTGATAGATAATATCCAGATTAATTACCAGACATGGCAACAGCTAATTTTCATTAGTCTTGAGTTATTAGACAGGTTGTAAGTTGCTGGTATTGATGCAGTCTCAAAAATGACATACATATTGAACATCCTTTGTTATTTAGAGAAATATTGATCAGCACCCGTTCCTGAAATTAGGGAGCGCTAGAAGAATGGGGACACTTTTTGGATGTAATCTGATAGCTACAGCATAGTACAAATATTGACTAGTCTGTCATTGAAATCATTCAAGAATATGTTATTAAAAGGCCAGAGTTTCTGCTATATGAAAGACCTCGTGATAAGGGACAAGAACCTTAATGAATTTACCTTCATGGAATTTTTAAAGGACGTGTCCTTTCCACTGCAGAACCCCTCAATCTTCTAAGATCCATGGCAATCGTGGGGTATCTGCTAGAGGCCCAAGATATTTTGATAGAGGCTCTTTGCATCCATTCTATTTCCTCTCCTCCTCCTCTTTTAACCTTTACTGGCAACAGAAGTCAGGTGAAACTGTGCTAAGGGAGCTTCCTATGCCACAGTTTCAAGGGGTTCTCTTTGTTCAAGTTATCCGCCGAGGCTCTCTAAAGCTCTCATTAGACTGCAGGCCTGGGCTCCTGAAAAGGAGGTGGATGCGCACAGTGTCCCCATCCGTCCTGTGTTTTCTTCCCACTTACTTCCTTAACACCATTAAACATCTTATATGGGTTAAGACATAGGAAGATGAGATGCAGGGGAAGCAGCCACCCCTCTCACTACTCAAGTAAAGAGGAAATCCAAAGGAGCTGGGCCCTTGTGTGCAGCTCCACAGATAATACTCTGGGCCAAAATAATTAGAAGAGTTGGTGCTTCATTACAATCTAGCAAATATATGCCCCATGTACTTTCCAAAGCAAAAGTGTAGTCATCTTACTTTCAAGAAAATATGTCTGCCTTTTTATTTCATGTATTTATTTTCCCCTCTTGATTGCTGTTTCTGCTCTTTTTTAGACCAGCTTTTCAAAAACCCTCACCCCTTTTATTCCTGGGTATGCAATTGACTTTAACAAAGATACATAACAGAAGGGGAGAGACAGAATCCTCTTTTGCTATCTTACACTCATGCAAGCTTATTGACATCAGTGAAGAATTTGGCTCATAAGCTTTAGAAGCCCCGGTATCGTTTTGGACTTGGGTCACAAAAATAATTGGTGCCTAAATTTGCAAACCTTTGCATACACGTTTAACTTTAATGTATGAACAGTTCCATTGATAGCAATGGGATTCCTCATATAGTTAAATTTGAACCCATGCATAAGTGTTTGCAGGATTGATGCCTTTAAATGTGTCTCGTTTAATATTTTATACAATAACTTTAAAAGTTCCCCTCAGTTTCTGAAGGCTTTTCAAGGGCAGTCTTGGCAACCCCCCTGCTGCTTGCTCAACAAAACTGGTTGTAACCTTCCTGTAGAACATCATGTGTTTGCTATGTTCCTCTAACCCCACAAATATTGTGATCACAGTACTGTAAAGCTGGCCAGAGTCATCATCTTGAAACATTGCATCTGCATTCAATTAAGCTCTCTCATATTCAATTCACTTGTGTTTTGAATTCAGAATAGTTAAAACAAGCATGTCAATTACTTCTGTTTCTTTTGTGGTGGAAGTGGGGATTTTTGGTGAGAGGCTAATGTTTAATCTCCCATCTTCAGCTATTTAAGTCACACTTCGTTCATTTTCTCACTGTTAATATCTGATTTACCTGAGCAACACATAATGTCAGTCTGATGCACTGGTACATCTTTCTCCCATCCAACCTCATGGGTACACATTCTTGGACATCTGTCCCAAACCACTGCCCAAACTCCTGCAGCCCCTTACTGTACTTACACTTTATACATACTAGCTCTGTTCAAATGCATTTGTCCATACTGGAATTACTTCGTCCAGTTAATGTGTAGACATACCTTAGGAGATATGCTCAAACCTCAGGTAGAAAGTTTGTAGCAGAGGTAGAGATTTGGCTCCTATTCCTGGGTTTTTTTTTAGTTAAAAAGCCAATACTTCTTTGCAGTTGCAAATAAATTGTAGCCTTGCTACATTTTCATATATATTTCACCCATATTTGTATCTATCTTGGCAACGCTTGGACTTGCCAACACTGCTCCTGTGTTAAGTCATTGAAACCTCAACCCAGTTCTTAAAAGTTAAGTGAAAGAGAGAAGCATGTTTTGTTAAATAAAATTCAAACTTCACGATTTCTCCAAAAGGCCTTTAAAAACAGCTGTTGATTTGTTCACTTTCTCACTGTTTTCTCTAGTAGTGGGTCATGGGACATAATTGGCTATTGCTTCCCTTGTGAGCATCACAGGCAGTTGTGCTGACAGCTCTCTAGTTGCCTCTGGGTCTGTCATATAGTAAAGCTGCTGATAGGCTCTCTGTGTTGCTTACCAAGCTGCTATAAATTTAACCATGCCTCCTCCTGTGCTATGATGTACAATCGAATTCCCTTATTTAACTCAAACAGACAAAGATTTTTTGACTTCTGAGCTTCCATCAAATCCGTGGATATGAAAGCATAAGTCTTCACTAGATGCAGCATTATGCACTTCTCCATCATGAGCATCCAGTATTTCATATTATCAGGAAAACAACAGTAGAAAATGGGTGCAAATTATTAGTGGGCAAGAAAATGGAAAGTTTATTTCTGAAATGTCTTATTACAAATGATAGTAAAACTATTGTTGAAGACACAGAAGCATGAAAGAAAAGTATAAACAATGAATAAAAGTTTATTTAAATAACTAGATACATTGTTTTTGTATAATGCAGTACAGCCAGAGCACTGCAGTGGGCTTCAGGAGTGGGAAGGAGTTAATTGGTTTTCAAATGCAACTGTTTTTCTGGTGATTTGGTGAATTTTGTGATATGCAGAAATATGAGAGTCTTGAAAAACGTAAGCTTTGAAATAGCTATTTATGTATTTGCTGTCCTGTGGTAAATGTTATTTGATTTATTTCAGAACAGCCTGTAACACTATCAAATCCACAACAAAGATATGGAATCACAAAATGTAGCCTCTGAATTTTTTCTAAAGGAGCAAGTACATTTAAAATCTGCTGTGACAAATCAATATAAAATATATCTAAAATTACAAGTACAAATAGAATGTTATTCTTGACTGGTTTGTTTATATTGAAAGTATATTATTTTATATGAAGTATGTGTAATAGTGCATTAGATTTGAAAACTGTGTTGAATATTATTTTTGACAGGCTTTTTTAGGGTCACTAAAATTCCAATAATTCAGTACAGAATTGAAGTCAATTCCAGAGAAAAATTTAATATAGTCTCCTTGCCTGCCAGCTTCAACATAGTTCCAGAGCATTGAAATGGCTTGACACATTGAAATATAAAATACATTTGTCATATCTGTTGGTGGAGTACTTTGTATGATGGCATCTAACAAAGCTCAAGTTAAAGTAAAACTTATGCTTGTCCATTAGTTGTCTTTTAAAAAAAAAATCGGATTTGATTCATTAGAGAATATAAACAGTTTGTAGTAATAAATTCATACAGAAATGTATTCCCTGGAAACAGCCTGAATAATGTTGCGGTATAAGCTATTTGATTTATTTTGTGAGCTTGCATGTAATACCAACATAGATTGCATCATGTTTTCCTTTGGTGTATTCATACAACTACAACTAAGTCATATTTTTTCACCTTCCACCCTTTTCCAACAGTGACATGATTTATTTTACAAATGTCCCAAGTGGAGATAAGTTGTGGTGGCCCATTGCAGCATTATAGTTTGTTAAAATAAATGAATCTCTTATTTTTTTGTCAAAATATTAGTAATACTTGTGTAATTTTTTGCATGGAGGGAAGCAATCGAAATAAAAGGTAGTGGCATTCTGTGATGTACATCTTCCCATGCCAGGGGAGCAGGCAGAAGCCTCACCAAGCTGATGTCAAGCCTGGTCAAACTTCAGTGGACTGTGTTTGAGGTCCCTAGTGCAGATTGAATTTGAGATAAGAAGGCCAGACCAGAGTAGAGATGGGGAATGAGCACTCCACACTGTATGGTTTTGCGCTAACAGGAAAAGGGAACATCTACATCACAGTCAATGCTGCTCCTCTCTTTTTTCCTATATCTTCCCCCTCCCTTAGAGGCTGTGGGAAGGTATTGTTTGGTGTAGCTTTAGAGAGAGAACTTCTGGCAGCATGACCTCTGATGCAGGCCATGGGGTCAGCCACATGGATTCACAGAATCTTTGGAAATAGGGCACGTTTTCATTACAGATCCTTTCGCTCTGTGCTGTCGGGAGTCAATGTCCTCTGTCCCTCTTGAAAAGGCCACAAGCCCTTCTTGCCTGAGGGAAGGAAAGTGCAGCAAAAAGTAGATTTGGGTTTATTTGAGAGTTTTATCCCTTGGGAAGTATGATTTTGGAACACAGTTTCTTAAGCTTCTTACTTAAATGTCAATAGCTGGAAATTTCAAGGAATATACTATTCAAAATATATCTCTTATGCTTTTTGATAATCTAGTGATACCACTAGCCGTCTGAAAACAATAAGTTTGTCTATTGCCTACGATATGGCGGTATTTTTCTCCACCTGTAGATATTTGTGTGGCCTTCAGATTTCCCAATACAATATTCCAACATTCAGCATTTCCAAACAGTAATTGCTTTTGTTTTAGTGATGAAGTCCAGTATTACTTTAATTTGAAAAATACCCTCTCTCTGAATATGAAGGGGAGAGGAAAAAAAGCCCTTTTGATGTACAAGCTAGTGAATAATCTATTTGTGAGTTATATAAAAGTAGTATGTTAATGACCCAAATATTTCCCATATAATATTTAAACACAGCATACCCTTTGTGAAGGAAGGCAGGGGAGAAATCAGTGTTTTAATGGTTTATTTTCTAAATTGTATAGAACATATATTATATGTGATTATTCAGCATGATTGATCACTTTGAGGGATTTTAGTAATCATTTGCTTCAAGATATAGGAAGCATATTGAAGAACAAACTGTTTATTTTGGAAGAGATGGGAATAAGGAACAATGAAACTTTCAAATAAAAGTTGTTGGACCTTTTTGCTGTAGATTTGAAAATAAGTCCAGAAGGCTGTGCTTAATATAACATGTGGCAGGTGGCCTGCATTTGCCTGGAGAATTCCTTTAGGGCAAGTCAGCTCAGCAAACACATAAATCCTTTTTTCTCTGTTATCTAGTAGCACATTTAGTTGCCATGGGAATTTTATTTATGCGGCAGATCCTCTGCAGTTCAGTTTGTGCCTAAAGTTTAACTATACAGCTGTTACCATAAATGCTACATGGCAATATTTTCAAAACACAGCACCTTTGAACAAAAAGAACATTTCTTCTGTATTGATTTTGTTTTTCACATTATCAAAACATCTTTTTGATTACAGTGAGATATTGTTTGCCACAACACTTCACAAGTTCACCTAAACAGTGATTCTCATGTACATCACTTTAATTACTTATAATTTGGAGAAAAAATATAATAAATACATTTTATGGAAAAAATGTGCCAAGGAGAAAGAATTAAAATTGAGTAACTAGCAGAAGATAGCACTTTACACACTGGAAAAAAATACAAACTACTCTTTGCAAATGGCTACGGATTAGGGAAATATTTTTGCTTATCTGCCAACTTTTAAAAAACAAATTAAAACTAGATTATGAACATCTTATCTTCTGTTTATTTTAAATAATTTTTCTTAGTTTCTGTAGAAGTTAAGATTGCCCTTTTAACAAGAAGGAGACTACTTTTCTTCAATTCAGCACTAACTTTGTTTTATTGTGAATGAATTGCCTTTGTTTAGTCCTGACTTGTACTATAACAAATAAATCACCCCTATATTTCCTTTGCATGGACTGGTCAATGAAAAAGAGGATTGGTACTTTTAGAAAGAGTGTACAAAGTACCTCATGTCATCAGTGTCTTCGTCCATTAAGAATTATAGAAGGAAAACTAGCTACAGGTATAAAGAAAATAAAATTGTGGAAGTGAATTATAGCAAAAATGAGATTCTAGCAGAATCTCATTTTTCATGGAAAAATTTTTCCACTATAAGTTATTTTTTAAAAGATAGTTACTCTGTGGAAACATTTTTCCTGCAACATTGCTTTACGCAAGTACAACAATCATCAAATATAAAGCCAAGGGTTGTAAACAAAATGTTAGCATTATATTTAATGCATTTTTTTTTGGCACAAGTCACATCAGTTTAACGTCAAACTGTCCTTCTGTAGCAACAGTTATTAAACAAGGTTCCTGGTATAAACACACAAGTTTCAGGTATTTCCTCTTTCTAATGTAAACTGTATAAATATTCTGAACATATATCATACCATGATTATTGGAATAAGTTAAATGCTTTAAATTGTAGCATTTTGGAGGGCTGCAGTTTTGCCAAAGGAGTGCTGCCTTGGGCCTCTTCAACTCACCTGCCACTAAAGTTCATCTTGATTCAGGAGAATGAAAATCTATTTGTATAACAGCTGCAAAACTTAGTTGTCTCTCCTCCACTGCTTGGTCTTCTATGGATCTGAAGACAGGCACCTCTTTCCTCCTTGATACTTACAGATATAAAGTAGGCCGGGGTGCCCAACCAGATAGACACAAAGAACCAAAAGAGCTGTGGATAGTAGTGCAAAGAGCCACACATCCCTCCCACAGAGCCAGGCACCCCCAATACTCTCCCCCTCCCCCAGACCCAGGCTCCCCCAGTTCCCCCCACTCTAACCCAATGCCCTCCCCCAGAACCAGGCACTCCCAGGCCCCTCCCATTCTAACCCAATGCCTGGGTCTCACCAGAGTTGCCACTGTCACAGCCACGCACTTCTCCCTCCAGGAATTGGGACGCGTGCACAAAGCAGGCATGCGGCTCTGAACGAGCCGTAACCCTGAGAGCCACATTTCTGTGAGCAAGAGCCACAAGTAGCCCAAGAGCCTCAGGTTGGCCACCCCTGAAGTAGGCCGAAGTGCAAATATCTGATGGATTCGTCATGGCCATACATGGAATCCATCCAAAGAAAGAGCTTTAGGAGGTTAATGACCAACACCTTTACTGCGTATTGTCTGCAGAGTGAAAAATCACTTAAGACATAAGCTTAAAATGTATAAATAAAAAAAGCTAACATTCTGGCAGCTCATTTTATGGTTATGTAGCTGTCACTAGTGGCAGGACATCAGGATTTTTTTAAAGAACTCTTTTCATCTACTCTAAGCAATGACTGCTGAAACTTTATTGTGTCAAATGGAATACATTTAGATTTTAGCTGGCATAGTTTATCAGAAAGAAAACTGAGAAGTCATTCAGTCACAATGTATAAATATCTTCATGGGGAGAAAATACTGTATACTAAAAGGGCTACTTAATCTTCTGGAGAAAGGCTAATTTCTTTGAACCAATAGCTGGAAGTAGAATCTAGATAAAGTCGAAATTAGGCACAAATTTTTAATTTAGTACAAAGTGCCAAGGAAAAAGGCAAATTCTTTCTTTCAGTCTCTTAAAATCAAGACTGATGCCTTTTTGGAAGATAGCTTTAGTTAGATGTAATTGGGCTCAAACCAGAGGTAATGGGGATGAAATTTAATTCCCTCTGATACTCAAGAGGACAGATTAGGTGTTTTAATGGTCCTTTCTGACCTTAAACGTTGTATATTTGAACTTCTACAAAGAAACCTGTCGTGTATTTTGATGCAGCCAGTTTTAATTGAATTGGGTTCAAAGAGAAGAAGAAGAAAATGTATAATAAATGTGGATATGGTGAAACATCAGCAGAATGTATTATGTCCATACTCCTATCCTCTGTTTCTGTGAAGCCTTAACAGTGGCTCTCCACAAAAAAATGAATATGAAGGTCCTGTCTAATTTCTGTAATAGAGTTTAGCTGACTTTGGGAAGCCTATGTGGTGCCTTCTGATGTGCACAAAGTCAGTGTTGTTTGTTTTTCTTTTGAAAGTGTCCTAAGTACTTACTGAGGCCATGTGATAACCTGGACGTCTGGAGAATTAAATAAGTAATGCTGCCGTTCTGCTTCATTGGATTTTGGCCAATCTGGACCAAATTTAAACCTGTAATTTGGAAGTGAAACTGTAAGAGTCTATACCTGATCACCAGGATTAACAAATCTATTCAAATTGACTGCTTCTAATCTTGGAATTTGTATATTGCTGATTCTCTTATCATTTTTCAATGTAATTCTAGATGGTTTGGTTATGCTCTTTCTAGTCTAGTAGTTGGAGGCAGAAATCTCAGAAGTTTAAAATTTGTTTTTCCTTCAGTAAAAAAGGACGTTTTTGATCACTACTAGGGTTGCCAGGTGTCCGGTATTGACCTGGACAGTCCGGGTTTTTCGCCTCCTATCCGGTAAAAAAAAATTCTGGTATTTTCTGTTTTTTCTCCCTGCCAAGAGATGAAAATACCAGACACCTGTCAACCCTACACACTTGACAACTGGGCCTGGCCTCCCCTCCCCTCCAGATCTCGCCCCCCGCGCCCCCTGTTTATCTGGTTCTGCAGAGAAGCTGCGTTCTGGCTTGATCAAGAAAGCAAAATGGCCACCCGCAAAAATCCTAAAGACCAAGGGGAAGCAATGCCTTCCCTGGGTCTTAGTACTCAACTGTTCCCCTGCTCCTCCTATCCTTATTCTGACTCTGCATGCACTGAAAGGGCCATGCTGTTTTAATGCTGGTGGTTTTTTGTTTTTTTGCTTAATAACTCTGAGTACTTTTTTTTGTTCAACAACTTTGGTCTCCCCCTTCCCCCCCTCCCCAACAGAATTTTTCCCCGGTGTTTTTTTTTGGAGGGGGGATGTTCGGTATTTTTTATTAAACCATCTGGCAACCCTAATCACTACCCCACATATTCAAAGGGGCAAAACATAGGGGAAATATTCCAAGGCTGCAGGAAGGGTGTGCAATAGGAATCAGATGCACAGGTTTAGGAATGTCAAGAACTTGAATGATTGCATGCCTAAATAAACCATTCCCTTGAAGGGATATTCAGTAGCGATTAATAAGCTAATCAAGTAGTTGATGGAATTTCCATTGACTACTCAGTCAAATGATAAGGGGGATAGTTCCTGGCGGGGAGAGCGAGCTGGGACTGATCTGGGTCCCAGAATGCTGTGGCTCTGCTTTTTACTACATTTAAGAGCCACTAGGCTCTTAGTACATTTAAAAGGTAGAGGCGCAGCGGTCTGGGACCCAGCACGATCCGGAACTGCTCAGTCTCAACTCACGCTGGGTCCCCTGCTCTGAATAGGTATCTTTTCCCCTCGTGTCCAGAACCTGTCCCTTTTGTGAATCTCTTTTTTCTTCTGCATCAGATGCCAGCGGCTTGTTTTTCCTTCCTTCACCCACTCACCACTTTCTGCCAGAGATCAAAATTTACCAGTATTCTTTCCATTTCTGAAGGATATTGTTTCTAACAACTCACTGCCTAAAGAGGAAGAGAACTCTTAGTTTTTAAATGAATTGCAGTTTGATGATGGAAAGGAAGAGAAAATTTTGAGAGCTAATTTTGCTACTGAGTTGCTCATTTGCTCTTCACTGTAAATACAATCTTTTAAACGAGGCATCTAAGTTCTGTCCCACGGAATTTTACTTTTTAATCATGCTATGAGAAATGCTAATTAGGCACCTGAATTCCAGAGAAAATATTAGGCAGCTTATAGTTGTGATTTACTCATGCAGTTTATATTTTCAGTGACTATATGTCTTTTCTGATCTTCAGTTTACTTTTTTTGGAAAGAATCCCATACGTTGCTTAGACAAAGTCACCTCTGCAACATTTTTTGAGAAAGTTTTCTTATGTTCAACTCTTGACTGTTCTTTAAAAAATAAAACAAAAAATTAACATGCAACAAAAAACATGTTCTTTTTACTCATATTTGACAGCATGCTCTAGTAATTTGACTAGACAAACAAATTTGCTTGAGGGTATAGTATAAAGGACATGTTAGAAAAGACATTAAAGTTTGTATATTATTTGGAGACTGAATACTTGTAGGAATGTGTAAAATGTTGCATATGCCATGTCAGGATTCCAAGGAGTTAATAGTGCACAGTGCTGCCTTGACAGATCAAGGGAGGGAAGTATGTGTATGTATGTTAATGTTCTCCATATACAGATTGCATTAAGTTATAATGTGTGCATGTGCACATGGATATACAATAGAAAGGACACTTGCATTAATTCTACCAAGTAATTTAAAAATACGTAAAACTAAACATTAATGCTAGATGCTTTCCCCTGCATCAGTGCTAGCCCTAAAAAAAACCTTTGTTTTCATAAAAGAATATGTTTGACTATATGTATTGCTCTTCACTTTTTTATTTATACATAAATAATGGGTCTGGATGGTTTGAATTTCTATCACTGATATCTTTAGAAATTCATATCACTTTGCCCAATAATTATTTGTCAGATACTCTGACAAAACATAAGTCAACAAGACATAATAACATCAACAAGAGATAAGTCATTAATAAAGAGAGTTTATTTTCTTTCATCTTTACCTGAGGGCAGAATTTGAGTTTCAGGTGATGTTTAATATTATATTTTTAAAACATCTTCATGCAAGGAAAAGGTAATTGCTTGTTCTTTTTGAAATGGCTTGCTGAAGCTCAAAGCTTTAATATGAAGATATTATATTTTCTAATTTACAGTTATAAATCTTTCAGTACTTTAAAATCGGCAGTTAAAACGTAGTCCTAATAGTTACTTAATGCAATATATTTCATGCTGAATTATCGGGTTCCATTATGTCATAGAATAATGCAGGATGGAATGAAACGTGATCAGGCAATGTTTTATCTAATACCACTTTATAGGACGTAGTTGGAGTTTTGTGGAATAAGTCATACAACACTGGGCCTATTATTGCACAGTTTTTGTAGTAATATGATTATTCCTAGCTGGATTCTTATTCATTTTGAAAAATTAAGATTTAGAAATGTACACAATCTGGTAATACTGTCTGTGCAAACGGATTTTCAGATGATTATTTTCACTTCATTGTTATTCACAGGTTTTGAAAAGGCAATGTTAGTGTATTATTATTAACTTTAGAGTACTTCCTATTTGGTGTAATGACCTGTTGTAGTTTTACTGAATTAACCTTCTAAAGTGGTCAAAACCCAAACAAAACAAGTTCATTTACTATGTGTTTGCAAGGCAGTGAAAAATAAGGAGAAAGAGAAAAACAAAACATTTGTAGAGGAGCAGTGAGGCCCTCTGGGCTGATTTCTGGAATCTCTGTAACACAGTGGTCCCCAACCTTTTGGGGCTGACGGGCGCCCAGGGGCGGGGCCACTCACATGCCGGGCACCCAGGGGCGGGGCCGCGCATGCGCCCGGGGGCTCGGCCACGCACGCACCGTGTGCCTGCTACCGGCGCCACCCATGCACCACGCTGCCGGGGCTGGCACCACTCTTGTGCTGCGTGTCCAGGGGCAGGGATGCCCATACGCCGCATGCCCAGGGCCGGCACAGCCCTTGCGCTGTGCACCCGGGGGCGGGGATGCCCATACGCTGCATGCCCAGGGGCTAGCACCGCCCATGCGCCACACACCCGGGGGTGGGGCCGGGGCCATCCCTGATCACTCGGCGGGTGCCCTCAGGCACCGCGTTGGGGACCACTGCTGTAACACATAGTTTATTAATTCTGTTTGAAATTGGGGACACTTTCTGTGTATCTATATCTCTTTGCAAAGTCTCTTTGAATCAATTAGTAGTCCTGTGGCACCATAAGGTACATTTATACAGCAGTGTTATTTCAGAATAACTGGTGTTATAACATAGTCTGTGTCTACACTAAAAGAAGTTATTTTGACATAATGTCAAGCTGGAGGACTTCTTACTCCGACACCCATAACCCTCATTTTACGAGGAATAAGGGAAGTCAGAAGAAGAGTGCTCTTCCTTGGACTTCCTGCGGTGTAGACAGTGCCAAAAGCTGAAATAAACTAGTTCGACTTAAGCTACACAATTGACGTAGTTAAAGTTGCATAGCTTATTTCGGCTTTAGCCCTGCTGTGTAGACGTGCCCTTAGAAACTAACAAAAATATATAGACTTGTAACCCCTCTGCCGGGTAGGGCTGGCAACAACCAGGGCCGGGTTCAATATCTAGGTGTCCATCTCACACAGAACCGGCTCGAGCCCTCACCCAGTAGCCTGGGAAATTCACATCCCTGTGCACCTCTGAGAGGGAATGCTTCCCCACTCGCAAGCACAGAGTCTGAGTGTAGAAAGAAAGAGAGAGAGGGAAGTCACATGGCACTAACTGGGGAAAATACCACAAGCAGTGTTCATAACCCCCTCCCGCATGAGTGACTGTCCCAGCTCAAAAAGGATTGAGCATTGTCTTTTGCCTCTCAGGCTCACTAGTCCAACAAGGTAAGGGTTCCATTCACTTACCCAAACTTTCTCCATACCCCACTTCAAACGCCCCACTTACAGCTCTGTCCAGTCAGTGCAGACCCTGACACATCATCCTGTTGACTCCACTCCTTGAGCCTGAGGCTATGCCACCTTTGGGCTGCTCCTGAGGTCTGCTTGCTCCGCCTGCCGCTATTCCTACTGGCTGCCCACCGGTTGCTCCCACCAGCCGCTCCGCTGCTTGCCTGCCGCCGCTCCTACCGGCCGCCTGCCAGTCACTCCCACCAGCCTCCCCACTGGCCACCTGCCACTGCTCCTACCGGCCTCCCACCAGCCGCCCGCTGGTTGCTCCCACCAGCTGAACCGCTGGCTGCAAGGAGTCTGGCTCCAGGCCAAACCAGTGACTTCAGCTCTTAGGGTATGTCTACACTACCACCCTAGTTCTAACTAGGGTGGTTAATGTAGGCAACCGGAGTTGCAAATGAAGCCCGGGATTTGAATTTCCCGGGCTTCATTTGCATATTGCTGGGCGCCGCCATTTTTAAATGTCCGCTAGTTCGGACTCCGTGCCTGCGGCTACACGCGGCACGAACTAGGTAGTTTGGATTAGGCTTCCTATTCCGAACTACCGTTACTCCTCGTGGAATGAGGTGTACCAGTAGTTCGGAATAGGAAGCCTAATCCGAACTACCTAGTTCGTGCCGCGTGTAGCCACGGGCACGGAGTCCAAACTAGCGGACATTTAAAAATGGTGGCGCCCGGCAATATGCAAATGGAGCCCGGGAAATTCAAATCCCGGGCTTCATTTGCAACTCCGGTTGCCTACATTAACCACCCTAGTTCGAACTAGGGTGGTAGTGTAGACATACCCTTAGTGATTTCAACTCTTTAGCCACCATCTAGGCTGGCAAAAGATTCCAGCTCCCACTGGACTAGCAAAAAGACTACTGCTGGGGTCTGTTTTAGGTCTATCCTTAAAACAAGGGGGAAAGAGGCAGGTTGAACCAGTCTTACAACTCACACCTGGCAGGCATGAGCAGGCTGGGTCAAGCCATCCCCCCCGTCTCCCCAGCTCCGTACACTGAACTCTGGAAGGGGGAGGCTTGTTAATCTGAGACCTCTTACAATGATGGTGTCTCTCCTGGAAGCACTGTTGTCATATTTTGCAGTTCCCACATTTAGGGGGAGCATGATTTGTGACCCCCACAACATCTCAAATTAGTTACAATACATCACTTTCCATTCCACAACTGATCCTCCATCAGCCCTGGCTGAATTGGATTTACATAATCACACCTTGGATTCCTTCCCCCTCCTGGCATGAGCTGTATTTACATATCAACAGTTAACAGTTAATTATCTTGCAGAGCTAAACAATTTGAGTGAGCATACCCACCCCCAGGGTTGCTCTCTCCTTTTAGCTGGCTGATAGCAAGCAGTAGTTTAGCCCCTGCTTACATCATCATGAGCTTTTGTGGGTAAAATCCACTTAATCAGAAGAGTTGGAGTGGAATTTTTATTTGATTGTTGGGCTTGTTTGGCTTCTCTACTGTCAAGTCTCCATATTGTTACTGGCCAGAGTCAAAAGGAGGGCTGCCAGTGGAGGGTTCCTATGCTTAGATCATCCATACAAATGCAGCGTCATTGGACAAAGATGTCTACCACTCAGGGCCAACCAGTTTTTCAAATCTGAACTCAAGGAGGTGGTAACTAAACAATTGGATCATATGGTTGGGGGACTTGGATTACGGGATTAGGCTGATTAAAGGGTCCTCTGATAAAAAAAGATTGGAGGTTCCTGGGGAAAAGGAAAGAAGAGACTAGTAAAAGCAGAAATTTGGCAGGAGGAGCAAGGAGAGAATCAATATCCCAGAGGAGAAACCATGTTTGGAAGGGACTGAAAAGAGGAAAGGGTCCTCCTTAAAAGACTCTGAACTACAGTAAAACCTGTGTTATCAGGCACGCCTGGCGATTAGGGCATTCTGGTTATCTAAAAATTCCGGTTATCTGAGTGTCCCATCAACCTAGGAAAAACCAATGGACAATAATAATAAAACTCAAGTTTTTAATATTGGTAGTTTTGTAGTGTCAGGCAGTTGGTCTCACATTTCTATTTTGAGTTAAAGGTTATTAGTATTTCTTAAATAAAAAATTAAGTCAATCATGGTAAAAGCCTGTGTGCCTGAAGATGTGACAGTATTGTGGCTGGGGGCAATGCTGGTTAACAAAGTTTTCTGGTTAACAGAGTGCCAGATAACAAAGGTTTCGCTGTAATTCCAAAGAGCAATCAAGAAGGGAAAGAAAACTGAGGCAGGAAAAAGCATTACAATGTTTTATTGCTTTATGTTGTTTTGTATATTTCTTGTATTACTTAAAGAGTGATTGGTATTGCTGAATCTCTGTGTTATGTGCCTCAACTCTCACATCCCTGAAGGGGCAAATTGTAAGTCAGAATAATCACAAGGATGGAGTTCTTGGAAAGATGTACTTAAGCTGTTAGGGGGTCTAAGGGAGCCTCAACTAGCCGCATGGCCTAAATAGTTGGACTTTGGGTTCTCAATTCCTAGAAAGGAGTTCAAAACAGAGAATCTGCACCCTGAAAGTGTGCCAAGAAGGTCCAAAGCCACAGGGAGTACCTTAGCTTTATTTGGACTCAGAAAGCTTAGAATACACGAGTCCAACATATGGGGACCCAAAACAGCAGGGTGATGAGTGTCAGAGGGAGGTTTACCAGACCTGAAGCATCACCTAATTCAGTTATTTCTAGAGATGCATACATAGCCATATTGGTATGCAATGACACTGTATCTCAGTGTTAATGTGGGAATTAAAAAAGCAAAGGGAAAAAATGTGTGGAGTATACTGAAAGTGTTTATGTTTTTAACTTAGATTTCTGTGGAACCCAGGATCAGCTAGGGAGTCCCCTGCTGAGCCTGGGCTCCATGTGACATTTAAAATCAGCAGTGCAGCATGGAGCCTGGGGTCAGCGGGGGACTTTGAGTCCCCTGCTGACCCCAGGCTCCATGAGGGCGCTTCCTCTTTGAAATGCACAAGAGTCCCTGCTGGGGACTCTTGTACATTTCAAAGCTGGCACACTCTCGTGCAGCCTGGAGTCAGCAGGACTTCCTGATGGCGCCGGGCTGCACGTGGAATTCCAACAGGGGCTCTTGTACATTTCAAAGGAGGAATGCGGAAGTGCCTTTATTCGACTACGAAAATAACCGATAGTTAACATCCCCAATATGGAGAGTCGGTTATTCGTAGGTGCAGAAATAATGTAGTCCTACCACCTCTTCTAAGCAAAAAGGTTTTGACATATTTGTTATTAACAGAACTGTAGGCCTAAGGGATGTGAATATCTCATTTTGTTAGTTGAGGCATGTACACATACCTTCCATTGAATGTGACTGGAGATGTATGTCTCTATCAACATTAAAATATGAGTCCATTCCTCTTGTCCTATTTAATACTCAAACTCTTAAATATTTTTAAAGGTAGCCTTAGATAACGTAGAAATCACTGTATGTACCATTCAGGTAAATCAGTAAACTACTAAGCATTTTTAGTGGCCTCAAATGACACCAGGTAGCCCTTTCACATGTATGTTTTGTGCTCCCTGATGTTAAGCAATAGATTGTACTAGAGATCAAATCATCTATGATCTTCAGAGTAGTTTTGCACAGGTTACAAAACATATTTTTCTTACTTTTAGCTAACTATGTTTTTCTGTGCCTGGCTTGTGATAGAAAAGTACTCTACACCACACTTTTGTTAGGGTATGTCTACACAGCAGTGTTATTTCCGAATAACATCCGTTTTTACAAAAGTAACTATGCAAGTGTCTACACAGTTAACCCGTTATTTTGAAATAATTTTAAAATAACAGGTGGCTTATTTTGGTGTTTGTAAATCTCATTCCATGAGGAATAATGCCTCTTCTGAAATAGATATTTTGGAATAGCAGTAGTGTGGACACTCCACTGCTGCTATTTCGAAATAGTCCCTCCCCCAGGGCCATAGAAAGTAATTACTCTTCTGGGGCTCAAAATTGAGGTAGCTTCTCTGTAGTGTAGACGCTCTACTCCGAAATAAGTGTTTTTGGAGTATTTCCTCCATAATAGCTTATTCTGAAATAATCCTGAAGTGTAGATGTAGCCTTAGCGAGCTCTTGTAATAGATACTTTGGCCAAAGTGTGCCATGTTTCCTAAATGTATCTATTATAGTATACTAATTATATTAGATGTTATATATTAATTATAAAATATTATATTATTATATTATACTTTAATTTTCCCCCCAAATAATAGTCAAAAAAGAAGAGAGTGCTGTGATCATGTATTTTTAAAATTATATCTAGCCAAATTTTAGTGACATCTAGGATTTATAATATTTGTTCATGATTAAGTGTTCCAACATAAAGAAAGAATCGTTCAGTACTGCAGTCCTATAGCCAGTATCTACATCGTTACTAATGAAGTACTCTATAAAATCAATAGACATACCCTGTCACAGTCTGTAAATCGTGCAAAGCATATTGGTATTTTTAGCATCTAAATTTTATTTTCCTTTTTTTAATACCAACCCTACTTAAGCATCACAGAATGAACTAAATAGGATTCTTCAAAAGTGGAAATCCAAACGTGGAAGCTTTTTTTTAAAGTCTAAAACTGAGCAGAAATGTGTAATTTCTTCAGCAGGCCAGGAGCCTTTCTGCACTGATCATAACTTTTCTCCTACAGATGCCAGTGGGACAGGTTGTGGCAAAACACACAAACACACAGAAAGCTTGTGTATTTTTTCTTTAATATCTTAATTTAGCAGATTTTGCTCTAAGAAACAAATTATCTATATTGTAATATGCAGGATTGATGATTGATGCTCACAGCCATAGCCCTGCCATATTATGACCTTTTACCAATAAGGCAGGCCTCTGTGATTTTAGGGCCAGACAGGGGACGCTAAAATAGAAACTAATTTAGTATTAGACCTGGTATAAATGTACCAATACTTAAATTGGTCACAACAAATTTGAAAACATATTAATACAGTCTAGATACACTAACAACAGCAGTTAAAATGATCTTACAAAAATGGGCAGACTCCTAACTACCTAGTGATAACTTGATACATACCAACATTATTACATACATAGTTTTGTACTTTTATGCTTCCATACATAACAAAATGGAGTATGCCTTTGTAGCTAGACACTACTGAAAGCTCACTTTGCAATGAATGAGAAGTAACTGAATATTTTATAGTTTCATTTTACAAACCAGTAAAAATTATTTAATGTTTTAAAAAGGACAAACATGGTCTGTCAATAAGGCTTGTATTCACCCTGTCCATAATATATTTGGCTAACGAGGTCTTCTTTGGACCCTGAGATTTTTGGAAATAATTGGTCCAATTCACTTTCATTTTTTTAGGCTAAGTTATAATTCAGCGAGGTACTTAAGCATATATATATAAAAAATTATGTACGAATAGTCCTTTTGACTTTTAATGGTATTTTACTTCAGGGAGTCTGTGCACATGCTGAAGGTTAAACAAATACTTAAGTATCTTCTGAATCTGTGCCTTAATGGGTTGCTTTCTGGGCAAGACGTGTTAAGATTTTCAAGTTATAGTTCTATTGTAACATAAGTTTTAATTTATTTCCTAAAAAACTGCAGCTTCCATTTCTCCTTCAATTTTATTTTATTTCAGCATTTACTTTTGTCAACTGTGCTGTCCTCTAGAGCCTCTCTTGGAATTTCATGCTTTTACGACACAGTCAGTTGTAAATCTGAATTAAACTCTGTCCCGTATACAAAGTTTTTGGCTGCATACCCCTATTTAAGAATTCTGTGAGTCTTCAGAATTTCCCTTCTTACATTTTGGTCAGCTTGTGGAAATAGCCAACCTTTCTGTCAGGCACTATTACAGACTGGCTTGAATCTGATATGTTTGTCAGACAGTGGTATGTTTTTGTGGATGAGATCAGGTCTTCCATTGGGATAATTATGCTCGGTGTTTGTCAAAGGGTTGTTTTGGGGTTGTTTTTTTGGGGGGTTCAGCTTTTATTTGTCATGTTTTGGCCACAGTAATCATTGATTTGATATTGGCTTTCATTTCTGTGCAAAAGATAAACTAATCTGTTTGTCAGTTAATGAAGGCAATCCAAACTGTGCCGATTGTATGAACAATTTCTTCAGCCAATGCTAACACTCAAGTTACATTGATAAAATGAAGATATTCGTGAAGTGGATCCAACTGTAAGCTTAATTCCACCTCAACTTTTCATCTAGTTGGTATATATTACTTAGTAACAGATTACCAGTTAAGAAACTTGTGTGCCTTTTTAAATTTTAAGTGTCCCTTGAACATCTCATTGGGCAGATTATTAAGACTTCCTACCAAGATTTGAAAAATGTAACTACACTTTTCCAACGTGTAGCCTTGTCTGAATTTGAGAAGCTGGCTCAGGGTTTTATCTTCTCCAAGCTAGACAACTATAATGCCCTGCTTGCTGGTCTGCCAAGCGATCTTATTACCAAGCTTGAGCATACCTCTGTTGCCAGAGAAGTATATCTTGCAAAAAGGCACAAGCATATCTTCCTAATCCTGGCACTGCAGCATTGGCTACTGAGAAACAAAGGATTGATTGTGAAGATGACCTATGAGGCCCTTTTTGGTCAAGGTCCCGAATATATCTCCTGGTTTAATTTTGTGATATATCCCTTCTAGCCCTCAGTACTCTTCATTGCTCTGTTACAGCAACTTCCAATTACAGAACTACAAACCTTGGGTGCATTCTACCACTATGCCCAACAGCTAAGGAACAAGCTGATGTTTTCAGGTTAGGAAGTTCATGCTCTTTGTTTAAACCTCTTATTTTGAAGACTCATGTGTTCTTTCTTGTTGGGTATCATTTTATATCTTGTAACTGTCAAGCAAGGCTGCTATACAGAATAACGTTTTATCATTTTAGTTGTAAGTTACCAGTATTGAATTTCCATGTGAATAGACTGATTTGTATTTATTGTATATTATTCCTTTCCAGAAAAGGTATGCTTTTCTCTTTATAATGAGAAGAAACTAAGATTTTGTAAAAGTTTAGAAAAATAAAAAACCTTTTTATTCTCCATGAGTATAATTACGAAAAGTAAACATGATGATCTTTTTTTTTCAGGTAATTGATTACTGACTCAGAAATAAAGTGACCATATTTTTCTAATCAAATACTTGAAATGCTTTTCTGCTTACAGTTTTTTAAGCTTGCGAAAGACAAAAGTACAAGTTTTCAAAAAATGGCGGGGGAGGGAGGCTGTTGCTACTTGGAGCTTCTGGCTTATGAATGACACGTATGTTTCTCATAATGGAGTGCTTTTTCCCCAGTAATGTAGTGTTCTGAGTTCATCATAAAGCACTGAACAACTGATATTAACTTTGAGCAAAAGAACAATGTTCATACTTCTTATATTTGTTCAGTTTTTCTCTTCACTCCAAACACTGATAATCACACTGAACACTTATTCTGCTAGACTGATTTTTTTTCCTGGTTAAGCAAAAGAGAAAATGTTATTTTAATAAGCAGTACATCTTGAGCAAATGACCATCCTGACTCTTTAAGAAAGAGAGGGGGGAGTGAGTTTGGCTGATCTGGCCAAGTGAAGGGGGAAGTGCTTTATGGTCTGTGGAAGTAGGGAGAGAAGAAGACTGGTGCAAAAGGGGCATAGTGATTGCTCACTCATCCCATGAGATTGAAGGGTTTGAAAATGAGCAGCACAATGCTGGAAGCCTTCTTTTTTACACAGACCCAGGATGTGGCAGAACCCTCCCTCCCTCTCTTTTAGGTAGTTAAAATACCAGGTTTGGTTAACACCTGCTGTGGGCCTTATGCAGGCTGCCCCCTTTTTAGGAGGGCTTGGAAGGAATTTTCCCCTTACTACTATATTTGCTTGTTTGCAGTTAGTTTTTTTCCCTCCTTCCTTATAGAGGGTTTCAAGAAGGCCTCTGTTCATGCATAGCATGAAGAGTGGTAAGCCATATGTCACAACTCATTATTTAAGTGTAGGGATGTTCAGTGCAGGTACTCCATGGGGAAGAGATACAATGACTGGATACATTATTTGGAAAAGACTTAAATAGTCTTTAAAAGAATGAACAGAGAGTAGTTGGGGACTCCTAAGATTGGTACAACAGAAATCTAATCCCCCATTCTTATTGCATACTGTTACCCTCCTATGAAGCAGGGGTGTATGGTGAGGTCCCAACAATGGATTTGCTAGAGAAACCGGGGGGCGGGGAAGGAGGAGCTAATGGAAGCCCCTCACCCCAGGCATGGTAAGGTCTTGACAATGGATTTCCTAGAAAGAGATGGAAATCAGGAAGATGGTAAAAGTTCCCTGGGTAATTATGAAATAAATATGGGATTAGCTGCTCTGTACACTGTGTGGCAAAGCTCTGGCTGTGGTTTGAGGGCCTGCACTTCTAGGTGGATTTCATATGTTTCAGAAGCTCGCTGTGACCCTCCACATAGCCTCTTTTACTTTACTAGAGGCAAGGGTCACAGCTCAGCTCACTGAGCATCCTCACTATAGGCAAATCTAAGGATTCGGGTGAAGCCCCTCCATAGTCCTGGTCTCCCCTCACTAGGGCAGACTCTGTAGGGCATGGGGAGGGTTGTGGAGATCCCTGGACTGCCCACTTACTCAGAATTCTGGCTCAGGGACCCTAAGGCAGTGGCAACTGGCAGTGTTTGAGTCTTGCAGCCTTTCCCTGGGCCACTTTCCCAAATTCTCCCCTTCAGGACCTTCTCCTGGGTATCTGAGCGAGTCTCTCCTGCTCCTGCAAGCACACTTCCCTCCTTGCAGACCTCATCTGTCTGGCAGCACACCTCTTACTATCAGACCTGGACTTTTCTCCTCTTCCCTGCCTTTCCTGAGGGAAAGACTTTTAAACTACCCCCATCTGGCTTTAATGGGCTGCAGGTGCCCTGATTAGCCTGATGTTTGAGGCAAACTCTTAATTGGCCTGCCTGGATTATGGGCCAGTTCCCTCAGAAAATGATGTACCCAATTCCCTGCATATTTTCCCTCTACCAAACTATTGTAGCCAGCTGTCCTGTGTCTGTCACAACTGTTATATGCCAGGTAGTCCCAGACATCTGATAATAAAGTTGAAGCTTTATTAAAGCCATGCCAAATGTCTCCTGTACTTCTATCGGCATAGCCAGACAATATCTTGTAGATATAAAACAAACATATATTTTGATTGATAAAATGGAAACTGGGACATTGATAAAATGGAAATGGAGGGCGGGGGATTAGGTAGTGCTGCGTATCTGGTGCTTGTGGGTAGCCAGTTTAAAAGCTGGCTCCTCGTGGCACTGGCTTCTGCTCTCCTCCTCCTTGCTACCTCTGATACAGAGGCGGGGGAGGGGGGGAGTGAGTGTAGCTGATAAGATTAACCGGTAAGCCTAAGCTTATTGGTTAACCGTGTACTCGACTACACGTTGACATCCCTAAGCAGAAGTCTGCATTACTTCCACTTGCAACTGGTTGTCTCTTCCAAACAACTGCATAGAGGTATAGTCAAACCTGTCCAGGAACAGCTTTCAATCCCAGTGTGACCTACTGTTACCTTGTCACTTTTCCTATGTCCAGGTTGGGAAACTTAATAGAGGAATGAAGGGAAGGAAACAAACAAGGTTCACTGTAGCATCTTGTTGTCTCTACCCAATCAAATTTGGATGTTTTCACTTACTGAGAAACAGCTAAAACTTTGTTCTCCCACCCCAACTCTCTACAGACAAGTTAGGGACATTGCTCAGTAGAAAGATGAACACATGAATTAAAGCAAAGCCCAAGACAAGTGGAAATCATATTGATTTAAAGAAAATATAGCAATACAACACTTTGTTCCATTCAAAACTTCAGAAAATTGACTCCTTACTAAATACCAAGACTCTTATAGACTGATTTGAAGAATGTGAATTTGATAATACAAAAACTTGGTGGACTTACCCATATGAGGGAATTAAGTTTTAGATATTGCTTTTTAAAAATAAAAGGTTGTGACAGTAATTTCGGTGGGAAAAAAGTTCACTCTTAATAAGGCTAACTGGTTTAAGATGGGGAATGAATTAAGAAAATATAATTAAATTAGTATTAGTCTTAACGAAGTTTTCATTGACTGGGAGCATGCAATTTGGTTATTACTGTGAAATTGCAGTGTGGAGCACTTTGTGACAGTAAGTCAGTAGGTAAAATACCTACCCACATACAGGTCAAGGCCATTCATATATTACAAACGTGTTTACTTTAAAACTTATATGAAGTTTTGAAATGTATAGGATTGTTTAATAGTTTATTTTTAGAAGTGAACTAGTGGAAGTATGTATTTACCTGTCATCTTATTGGAAAATAAATTGCAATTGCGTCTCTCCTGGGCATTTCAAATCTAACCAACTATTACCTTATGTAGTGTTTAGAACTTAGAAATATTTTTGTCCCTGTGATAAATGATATTTTGCTTTACTGAATATGATGTAATTTTTTTTAAAAGGTAGTCACTTTAAAACAGAGTTAGAGAACTAATCATTGCATCTTTGATGCTTCCTATTCTTGTTTTGTACTTGAGAACACAAATTGCTGTATACTAGTTCAAAATTATGGCTAGGACTAATCCTAGTCACAGCTTCCCCCTTGCTTCCTTCACCTGTGCTATGATTCCTTCTTTTACTGAGGGATTGACAGTACTTGCTGTGCAGAGCAGCAGGCCTCTGGATCTTTAAGTACTAGTCAAGGGACTTGGTTATCAAAATATTTTCTCTTCTTTGAAGTGAATAGAAGGAGGAAGGTAGAAGAAATGTTTACATATACAATTGCTGGGACATTGCTCAGTAGAGAGATGAACACATGAATTAAAGCAAAGCCCAAGAAAAGTACAAATCATATTAATTTAAAGAAAATCAATGTATAATTGCTGGGCTGTAAATCATGCACATTTAGATACAGATTTTCAGCTCCTCCCCCAAAAGTCAGTCCTGCCCTTAAGAGCTTATGATTAGGGAGCTACCAGATTCTCAACCATGCAAATCACGTCACAAACCAGGAAATCTGACCTTTTGTGTGCTTTTAACCCAGATTTTACTGGGGAAGCCATCATTTCTCAGATTGGAGGTCCTGACCCAAAAGAGTTGCAGGAGAATCATGAGGTTATTTTAGGAGGGTCAGGGTATCGTTATCCTTACTTCTGCACTGCCTCACAGCTGGGCAACTGGCTGTAATGTTGGCTGTGTGCCCATCTCTGAAGGCAGCACCCTGCCAGCTGCCACACATAAGTAAGAGTGGTAATTCCATACCCATGTTGCCCTTACTTCTGTACTGCTGCTTTCAGAGCTGGGTGACGAGAAAGGCTGCTGACTAAGGATATGTCTACACTACAGAGGTTTTTTTTTTTTAAAAACGGCTGTTTTTCCGAAAAAAAACTCACAGAGCATCCATGCCTCAACCATGTTTTTGCACAAAAAAATTGAAAGAACAGAGGGGCTTTTGCACAATTGGTATTTCTCTTTCTACGAGGAAGGAAACCTTTTTGCGAAAGAGCTCTTTCACAAAAGGTGTGTGTGGAGAAGAGAGGGGTTTTGCACAAAATAAGGAAAGAGGAATAGGCACAGGTGCACTGGTGGCCATTCTGTGCATACCAATCATTGCTTACTTTAGAGAGAGCGCCCATGCAGTCTGGACACTCTCTTTCGCAAAAGCGCATCACTTTTTCGATGCGCTTTTGCAGTGTGGACGTGTTCTTGCGCAAGAAGTTATTGCGGACAATCTTTTCCGATAAAAGCTTCTTGTACAAGAAGCCTGCAGTCTAGACATAGCCTAAGAGCCTAGTTCTAAAGGTAGGCAACCCCAGAAGTAAGGGAAGGCAGTAACATACCCTGTCATCTTTATTTTTGTGCTGCTGCTGGCAGTAGCTCTGCCTTCACAGCTGGATTGTTGGCTTGTAGCCATCACTCTCCAGCTGCTCAGCTCTGAAGGTAATGCTGTTGCCAGCAGCTGCACAGAAGTAAGGGTAGCAATACCGTAACCCCCATACAATGACTTTTTAATTTCCACAAGAGAGGGTCCAGCAGAGGGCAACCAAAATGATAAGGAGCACATAATCTATGAGGAGACGCTGAGGGATTTGGGCTTAGTCAGTCTGCAGAAGAGAAGAGTGAGGGGGGATTTGATAGCAGCCTTCAGCTTTCTAAAGGGAGGTTCCAAAGAGGATGGAAAGAAGCTGTTCTCAGTAGTGACAGATGGCGGAATAAGGAGCAATGGTCTCAAGTTACAGTGGGGGAGGTCTAGGTTGGATATTAGAAAAAACTATTTCACTAGGAGGGTGGTGAAGGTGGAATGGGTTACCTAGGGAGATGGTGGAATCTCCATCCCGAGAGGTTTTTAAGTCTCAATTTGACAAAGCCCTGGCTGGGTTGATTTAGTTGGGATTGGTCCTGCTTTGGGCAGGGGACTGGACTCGATGACCTCCTGAGGTCTCTTCCAGCCCTATGATTCTATGGTTTTTTTTGAAGATATGGCCAAAAAAGAAAGTTTTTAAGAAGGGATTTTAAGGATATTAATTAAGTTGATTTGTAGATGTTTAGTTCATAGCTGTATTAAGCACTGGAACAAGTTACATAGAGAAAAGTTTAAAGAACAGGTTAGATAAACACCTATCAGAGACAGTCTAGATCAGGGGTGGCCAATAATTTTTGATCGGGGGGGGGCCACTTCAGAAATACAGGCAGTCCCCGACTTACGCGGATCCGACTCATGTCGGATCCGCACTTACGAACGGAGCTTTCTCGTCCCGGAAGTCGGGGCGAGAAAGCCCCGTTCGTAAGCTGCTCCGGTGCCCCTGGTCTGCTGGAGACCGTCTCCAGCAGACCAGGGGCACCGGGCGGGTTCCCGCGCTTCTGAGGCTTTGCCAGAGCAAAGCCTCGGAAGCGCGGGAACCGCTGCTGCTGCCACTTGGGTGCCGGTTCCTATGGTCTGCTGGGGACCGTCCCCAGCAGACCACAGGCACCGGGACCCAAGCGGCAGCAGCGGGCGGGTTCCTGCGCTTCTGAGGCTTTGCCAGAGCAAAGCCTCAGAAGCGCGGGAACCCCCGCTGCTGCCGCATGAGACCCGGTGCCTGTGGTCTGCTGGGGACGGTCCCCAGCAGACCACAGGCACCCGGACTGAAGCCGCAGCCGCGGGGGGGTCCCGCGCCTCTGAGGCTTTGCCAGAGCAAAGCCTCAGAGGCGCGGGGAACCGCCGCTGCTGCCGCTTCAGTCAAAGCGGCAGCAGCGGCGGTTCCCCGCGCCTCTGAGGCTTTGCGCTGGCAAAGCCTCAGAGGCGCGGGACCCCCCCGCGGCTGCGGCTTCAGTCAGGGTGCCTGTGGTCTGCTGGGGACCATCCCCAGCAGACCACAGGCACCCTGACTGAAGCCGCAGCAGCGGGGGGTCCCCGCGCCTCAGAGGCTTTGCCAGAGCAAAGCCTCAGAGGCGCGGCACCCCGCTGCCGCTGCGGCTCTGCTCCCGTGTCCCTGGTCTGCTGGGAGGAGGGGGCGCAGCTAGTGTGCTCCCCCCCCCCCCAGCAGACCAGGCTTTTGTTTTGGACTCTGGGGCAGAGCAGCTGGGGCGCTGCCGATTGGTCCTGCAGCGCCCGTGGGCACTACTGGACCAACCCGGCAGCACCCCAGCTGCTCTGCCCCAGGTCCTGATTCAGCCGCTGCTGGTCAGTTTCAGCAGCGGCTGAATCAGGACGTCTGGGGCAGAGCAGATGGGGTGCTGCTGGGTTGGTCCAGTAGCACCCCAGCTGCTCTGCCCCAGGCGTCCCCAAGTCAGCTTCTGCTGAAACTGACCAGCGCTGACTACAGGAAGCCCCAGGCAGAGTTGCTCTGCCCCGGGCTTCCTGGAATCAGCTGCTGATCAGTTTCAGCAGCAGCTGACTTGGGGATGCCTGGGGTTCTTAAGTTGATTCTGTATGTAAGTCAGAACTGGCCAGTTCCGACTTACATACAGATTCAACTTAAGAACATACCTATAGTCCCTATCTTGTACGTAACCCGGGGACTGCCTGTATCTGAAGTGTCCCCAGGCTACCCTGCCTGAAGGGATGGGGCATCAGGCAGAAGGGGCCGAGCCAGGATACTTCCATGCTTCCCCGCCCACAGATCCTGATTGGTCTGTGGGTGGGTGAGCATGTGAAGTCTTTGCTCCCCGCCCCCACGCCCCGAGAGAACCGCCAGCTGTTCTGAACAGCTTGTGGCTCCCTCTGGGTGCCCATGTCCCTGCTGATGGGAGGAGGCTTTGTGTGCTCTCCCCCCCCCCAACCCAAGGTCAATCAGAGCCTGTGGGCAAGGGAGCACACAAAGTCTGCCCCCACCCTGAAAGGGAGTTCTGCGCATAGTCACCTGCCAGCTGAGCAGCATCTGGAAGTGGACTCTTAAGTGCTGAGCCCTTTTCATAGTGGGAGGATACTTTGTGCTCTCACCGCACCCTCAGACCAGTTAGGGCCGGGGTAAGAGGAGTGTGCAAAGTCTCCTCCCAACCTGCACCTGCTCACTGGAGGGGACTGTACGAGATGAGCTATCAGGGTCCCATCCAATTCTACATTTCTATGAACTGTGGTTTGAGGTCCCATTGTACCTGATGAAATGGGGAATCAAACTTCAGCCTCTCTTCAACACAACTTAGATTTCCATTCCATGCCATGGTTACATTTTTTCCAATAATATTTCTTTAATATTTCACCATCTGGATACTTTCACAATGTCTTGCTTATTTACACTGGGACTTTCAAACCAGAATTTCTACCAGCAAAATGAATGTTTTCCCCCTTATGATTTCTGCAGACATGCAATACATTTTCAGGAGTACATTTGCAGTCCAATAAACTGTGCTGAATATATAACCTATGAAGCCTTTGAAGAAAATCCCTTCCCCCTCGTACTCCGTTTTAACAACATGCTCCAGTGCATAGGTTTTCATTCTCTAAAGTATCGTTGCACAACAATCAAATAGATGTAGACTACCAGAGCATAAATGCCTATTAGAATGAAAGGAAAAAACTTTAAAAAATTAGCTGCTAATACTTTATTCAGATGTTAGAAAATGACTTGCACACATGTAGACAGCAACCAAGAACAATAGATCATTTCAGTAATATGAGTTCTAGGCACGACAACAGAGAGGGGAAGTTCGGAGAGTGTATTTTTCAATATTTGGCAATATTTTGCTCCTCACAGTGCTACTAGTCAAAGAACAGTAGCTGATGTAATATCAGGTGTCCTTGACCATACTTTGAACCTCTTGCACTACCCTAAGCATGGATGGCTGCCAGCTATTTCTCTTAGGGTAGGAGTCCCTTCCTGTACTGTTACTTGTTGGCTGACTTTCCTCAATTAGAGCATTTCTCTTGGTGGTATTAATCTCCCTACATCTCCTGTGGCTGTTGTGTCATTTGCATAGCATACATTCCCTGTATCCTGTACAGTATCACTTCCATTTCAGATTTCCATGTTCCTTTTTACTTTACCTTGCTGAAGTAAGTCAGAATTTTAATCATAATCAGATAATCGTAAAGCGTGGACATACACCAAACATGCAAAATAGAACAGTCTCTCAAAGTGAATTAAAATCCATCCATTTTCTGATAGTATAGTGTTCTCCATTTCCTGCTTTGCAAAAGAGGGAACAGAAGGAGACCCTGGTAAGCAAAGCAGAGACTGAAATGAAAGAGAGCTATAGAATGAGACACACTGAATATGTTAGGAGCAACTGCATTCTGAAGTTGATTAAGAAGCTAGGAAAGGCTGTTGACTAAGATCAAATATATCCTGAGTTTCTAAAAGTGCAGTAAACCCATTCAGTTTGCTAGCAGTCTATGCGTATTTGCCATTTATGTGCTTTTGGCTATATGGAGAGCAGCCAAGCATCAGAATAACCATACACTAAAAAAAAAAGTATTTTCTCACATGTTGTTTACTATATTTTGCATTTCACTGTAGTTTAATAATGTTGATATAAAAGGATGGGTGTACAGTGCTACTGAAGTTATAGTTAGGTAATGATTGGTGCTGACAATAACTCATTATTTTGTGAAGGATTCGGTGCAGTAATCAGAGGGAGAAATAATATATAATAGCATGAAACTGATCATAAAATCCTTTATGTTCATAAACATGCTAAATCCTAATCTCACTGGCCAACACCAGATGCTTTGAGACCTGTGCTTCTGTGCCCCCATTTTGGCCACATCCAAGATAGCTGATGTTTTCATACATTTTCTGCACAAACATTTTCTCTTAGAAGGTAGAAAACAATTGACATTTTCCTTATGGCTCAGTTGGGTTGTAGTGAATAACTACATGGTTGTCTGAACCCAGCGTACATACTGCTTATACAAAGGTTTTACTTGACAAGTTTAGGTTTTGAATTGAGGCTTCATTTAATGGCCAACTATCACATGAATATTGTTCAGGCCAGACACAAAATGCTGATATAATATTTGTTCATTATTTTGTATTTATTTTAATGAATTGCGAGATTAGAATTTTCTACACTCTTAAAAAATTATGACAAAATGAGCAGTTCTTTGCTTCAGAGATTTTCTGTAGAATATCACAATGTTTTTATTATTTTGTTGACCATGCATTATAACCCACTTTAATTTTGCCACTCAAACAATGGCTTTCACGTCCAGTAGCTTATTTGACCCTGTGGAAAATCTGGGGTTTGACACTGACTTCTTTATATCTTGGGCAAATAGGGACTGCTGCAGCAGACGAAAGGGCATGACAGATATATCTGAAGCATGGCTTAGCCGGAAAGCCATAGCAGCATTACCACTGACAGTGAAATTTTCTGACTTTTTCAGTTATGTGTATTGTGGGCAAAAAATAGAAAAGCTATTGTGGCATGATTGCTATGAGTGGAATTAATCTGTTTTTCTCCTGTGAATAAGCAAAAGAGTTTTACATTTCAATGACAGTAAAAATGTATTCACAATACAAGGTCCAAAACATTCTGATGCTTTTGTATGTGTTCCTTCCTTGTCCTATTTCCACACACAGGGCCTGATTCTGAGTGATACTGAACAGGCACAGCTTTCACTGAATTCAACTAATTGGTTGGTCTGTGAGAGTTGGAGGTATTCAGTGTTTCACAGGATTTGGGCCATGTGTCATGGCTCTTCATTGTCAGCCTGCTATTCAAACTGGTTCTTAAGCATGATCAGATAGTGGGGTCCCTCCACTGACAGTTCTGTTAATAGATGCATGGAATTTCTTAGATTAATATATGTGGGCTCTTTCCTTAATTCAGTGTTGCCATGTACTATTGATGACACTGCCGTTTCATGCGTGTCTGAAATATATAGGGAAACTTTTTAAGAGTGCTCATTATGCTAAAACCTTAGATTACATGGGATTCTTTCTTGACAGAAAGTGGTGATTTGATGATCACCAGCTATGCACGTTCTGTATTATTCTGTGTTTGAGAGAGTTTGTCTTTCTGTGAGTGAGCAAGTCTGTCTGTCTCTGTTCAAAAACTCTTAAATAGTAAGAGCTGGGACCACCAAATTTGGTAATTCAGCTTTCTCTTATCATAACTTAAAGCTAGATAGGGGTTTGGTTGTTCAGGGGTGGTGCAAGGGACACTGCACCCCTCCTCCTTCTCCGATGCGTACGGGGACACAAAAAACCAGACAGCAAAGAGACTGAATCACCAGACAGGTAAAAGGATCTGGGTGGGGACATTGGCCTCCCCCTCCCACTGGTCCAGGACTGCCCTAGCTCCTAGCCTTCCACTGCCTAGGTGCCCTTTAGGAAGGGGGAGAGGGGATAAAGCTTCTTGTTCATACAGGAACATTGCTGGCTGTTCCTCTTTGACAGCGAGTGACAGGAAAGTGCTCAGTTTGCTCCATTCCCCAATCTGCAGTGTGCAGGTGGCAAATTAACCTGGACCTGCCCCAGAAGTTGTTTCTCTCTCCCGGCTGTTTCTGCTGGAGCCATAGCAGCCATGGAGAGCCGCTTCTCACCTGCCCCCAAAATTGATGCAGTGAGAGAGGGCTGAGGTTGTCCTCTCTCCCTAGAGTACCTGCATATTGAACCCCTCATCCCCAGCCCCACCTCGGTGCAATGATTAATATGAAGAAAAAATAAAAATTAATTGAGTTAAAGACCTATGCAACACTGGGCAAATCCTCTAGTATGTTACAAAGCAAAGGGTCATGTACAATTTCTACTTTCCATTCCAGATTTATCCATAAATAATTGTCATATGTTTCCTGTTGAGAAAATAATACTATAATCTTACCACCCTTTTATGTAGGGACTTCATTTGACATTTGATTTTGTTTCTTTGAATATGATACTTGATGTCTGGTTATTACCATTGATATAAAAGAGCAAGAAGTGACATTCTCTACTGGGTGTTATTTTTGTCTCCCGATTTGAGCCTCTCTTTTTCATTTCCTTGGTCACCTGTCTAACCTTTTAAATTTTAAAAACTAAGGACATTTTTGTTGCTTAAAGATTTTGGCTGGAATCTTTGCCAGCAGGTCTAAAATAGACTCTGAATATTAATCTTTTATTGATTTCCTAGAGGTGCAGAGCATAGGAATAAGAGTGGAAATAGGGTTCATATCTCCTGTGGTGAATTTAGCATGGGTACATTACCATCAAAGAACGACTTGAATTTTCTTACGCACTTTATTGTAGTAATCAGTTCCCTCGTTTGAACTTCCTTTTCTATCTTCTCTGAAAGCAATCGATCTTAAGTAAAGAAAATTTACTGCTGAATAAAGATTTATGACAAGCCAAGGAAAAAAGCAGATCTAGTACAGAATAATGAAGGTAAAATACAAAAAGTAATACAAACATAAACAATCAAATGTTGTTATACAGCCAATGAAACTAACTATGCCTGTTGAATAAAGTAATGTAATGCTTTCCTTCTGGAACTCTTTTCAGTCTTTGATTGATTAATCTTCACAAAACTCCATTCTTCTTTATATTCCACGTGTGGCTATGCATGTGCAACATATACCTTAATCCAGAGGTTTTTAGTCAGCAGTGTCTATTGATTCACACAAGCACAGTTCTCCTCATGCTCCAAACTGAGGATATTAAGGACAGTGTGGACTGATGTCTCTCCACTTCATTCTAACTGCCCTGTGGCCTGCATCAGAATGATCTGTGTCTGCTTTGATCTTCCTCTACTTTAATATCTGTAAATTCAGTTGTAAATAGTTTTAGGAGTTTTTAGTAGCTTAGACTTCATATTCCAACGTAGTTTGATAACTAATATAATTAGCTTATTTCTCCCTGCTCCACGAAGCTTCTCCCTGTGGAGAGAAACTATGCCAGGAGTCCCATGGTTCCAGAACTGTGTCTCCTGCCACCAGTTTGCCATCAGTGACAAACATCAGCACTGACTTAATTGCCTTGGGAAAAGTCACATGACTGCCTAGTGTAGTGTCTGTCATGCTTTCCTCCTTGAGAGTGCCTTTTGTTTGAAATGCCTAATAGAGCAGGCTATGAGACCCTGTTCCAATAAAGTCATGGGAGACCTCCCTGTATAGTGACTTCAGACTGTAAATACTGACTCTCTGAGCACAAGATCTGGAGCAGAGACTAAATCTTTTAAGCCTGAAAAACCTTCACATGAGAACAGGAGACATAATCATAGGCATAAGGACAATCAGATCTGACATTGAGGGAAAAAAAAAACCCTTTCTGTATAGTTGGGTAAGTTTTCTCCCAGAAGTTCTAAGGAGATAGATAGGTCCTCATAAACATTCCATTGAAGAAGGCAAAATGCAAAGGAAGAAGGCTGTGGTAGTACTGATTCTCGCTCCATTCTGAAACCCAAAAGACAGGTTCAGTGGGTTCCAATCTGGGAACTCCATACTGGACCCTATTTGACAATTCCAACATGCTCTGCATGGGATTGTCTGACTACCAGATGATCAGATGCCACAATACTGCTAGGGCTCCCAATTAACAGGAAGGACTGAAACCTCTACTTTGCTGGAGGATATTTTTGAAAATAGAGCAATAGCCTTTTATTTTATTCAGCGCATCTGAGCCTCCAAACAAGTCTTTTCCTCTGAGAGCAATGAATCTGGACAGAATCTTCAGAGGGTATTGAAGCCATCAATCTCCTTTGGGATATTACTATTCAGGAGACCATTGGTGCCCTAATCTCATTAATTAAAAGACTGACAAGTCTCTAAATTCTCTTAAAGACTCAAGGACAATCCTCCACTTCCTGAGCATTTATATCCCAGGCCTAAGGAGAAAAACATCAATAGACAACACAGAGTCCCATAGCTGTTCTGTAACCAGCCTCCTTATGAAGCTTCACGCTTAAAGACAAAGAGTTAAAATACCAAATATTTGGCACTTCTACCACTGTGACCACTGCCCATTCCCACCCACTGTCCAAACAGGTCTTTTGTTGATATGATCAAAGACTGTATAACAGTTTGATGCCAGGTGGTGTTGTTCTCCAACCTTTGGTTGCTACTTTACCTACTTTACTTAGAAATGGGGGGCAATAACAAATGGGTATTAGATATCGTTCATCACTAACTCATCCATGACCTGGCAATCACAGGGATCTGAGCTATCCTGATTCCTACCCTTTCTTGGGTAGTACTATCAGCACTAGTAGAAGTCCTCGTTCTCAGTCTTCTCCATTGGCTGCTGGTTCTGAATCTGCTGCTGCAGCTTGTAGAGTTTAGCCACCTGGGAGCTGGTGGTGACTTCCTCAGGCTTCTTGTCATCGCACACATACAGGAACTGGAGAAAGACAAGGAGATGCCCTTCTCCTCATCCACCAGGCCTATGGCTGCCTTGTGCACACTTCACTTCCCACACCTGCACTGCTGCCAGCCAGTGGTTGGGCTCGATGCTGCTGTCCCAGTGATAATAGGGCTGTGGTTTTTCCAGCACATGGTCTTTCAGAAAGCTGTAATGCTTCTCCAGACAGTTACACAGTCCAGTTTATCTCATCTCCCCACCAGAACCCTCTTTGCCAACCCCTTCTCTGGGATCACTCTCATAAAGAGACACTTTGTTGATGTAAATTCTCTCCATCAGAAAGGGTCCATAGAATGGGTGCTATCCAGTATCAAGAGAAGGGATTCTATCCCCCATATTTCTTGATTCCCAAGAAGTTAATGTATGGAGACCAGTTCTTCATATAAGTTAATTAAATTATATTATATTCATCCAGAACCTATTGCATCAATAATCTCCTTTCTGGAAGAGGGCATGTGGTTTGTGACTCTCAACATAGAAGACATTCTCATTTGCATAGATATTCACCTGTCCCACATGAGGTTCCTCACTAAGTACCATTTTAGAGATAGGGAAGTTCAATTAAGGGTCTGACAGAATGAGGACCTGATTCAAAAGCTACTGGAAAGATTCTAGTCCTACTGGCCTCAATAGGCTTTGAGTTAGAACAGAACAGAGCCCACATTACTTCTCAGTACGTCTTCTCTCACGTACATGAGTATGTATCAGAAGTAGCTGCACTGATATCAGATAAGTTATACAATTGTGCAACAGGGCAATGTAATTGGAATCAGACACAAATCCCTAGTACTACAGCTTCCTTGACAAGTGTATAGAGTGGTATTTACCTTTACCTAGAGGTGCCTTTAGCCAATGTTTAATAGCTAAACTTCAATCACTTTACTTTTATGTAATGGAAAATTGATATATCCAAGTTTTCTTCTCATGGCCCATTTCCTCTGTTGTCTCTTACAACATGTTGGATTAGAGTGCCAATCGATGGAGTATAATTTCATTGAATATTTCTGAGGCTCTTGGAATTCACCTATTTACATAATCAGCAACTAGAACCCCAGCAAAAAACCCAATTCAAGCAAAATGATATTAATGTGCATCCCTATACCATTGTCTGACAAATACAGATGACAGTATATTGCACAGTCACATCCAGCATTTTCTTAGTTGGCTTTTTAAAATTCTCTTAATTATTTACAAGAAGATAAATCATTTAACATTTTAAATATTAATTATCTGCAGCAATCATCACTTAATATTCTGCACCAAACTTTTAAACTCTGCATAGGTCCTGAATTTACACTAAGTAGATGGCAATTTAACTTTTTGATATTTTTAGTGGGTAATAATTGAAAGTATAAAAAATGCTGCACATTCTTCCAACAACAATAAAAAGGCAACATAACATATCTAGCATTCTTTAAATTCTTTGTAGTCATCATAAATTTTAAGAAGTTACAATGCACTTGTTGTTTGTTACAACAATTGTATAGAAAGTATTATGAATGCATTAACTGCATGTACCATGTTAGGTTATTAATTTATATAGCTGCATATATTAATCTTTTACTTTATTATTAATAATGTTTATGAATGGAACATTAATTTAAACTATACCTCTTAAAGGTACTAAAGGTTTTACTACAAATAAATATAACTCACCTATGTACACTTATCATGATACATATTTAACCTCTGGGGAAATGATTGCAGGCAAAGTTTTGATACAGCATATGCTGAACTGGAATTAAAAAGATTTTGGTTATGTACAGTTCAAATTACCTTTGACATATTTTTGCAGGTTAGTTACAAATTTTTGACTAAACATAGAGCTCTTCTTTATCATAGAACCTAACATCAGATTTTAATCATATTTTGTACCCACAGGGTTTTAAGTTTCTAACAGGCCACCTGTCTCAGACATTAAAAAATTCACAGGACAGATGGGAAGGTGAAAGAACATGTCCTTGGATAAAGAAATTTTTACTCTGCAGGCACAGTCATAAGCAAGGCTAGCCAATATATCACACACACATACACCATATTCTTCTAGCATTGCTGTATCATGATTGCAAATTTCTCTTTAGTAGTATAAATATAGAATTCATCATTTATCTTTTTTTCAAGATCACAATTTGAAAAACCTGTCTCTTGTTCATAGAATCTATGAATCAGTGATGGAAAACACAGCCCAAAGAGTACTTCAGCAAATACAGTGTGCATATAATGTATACATAACAAACCACCTACAATTGCTAGGCTGTTCATTAATGACAGGAACTCCTGCGCAAATATTTGTGCAGACCTCTGACACTTTTTTGATAGGCATGATATATTTTAAAGTGAAAAATATACTAACGTAAGTAGAAGTAGTTATTAGAAAGCTAGCTTAAAATGGTCATGCCTACTCCCATGTTGCTTTAAATTTCTATATAGGGGATAATTTTTATTGGCACAGTCTAAAGTGGTGATGTGCCAGAGTCATATGATGTGCTACTGTGAAACAAGGGCTAAATTCTGCCTTCAGATATGTGCTGTGGACAGTCAACATATACAAAACATCTTGCAGCCTGCCAGTAGATTACCTTGATGGGCAGTGTGTTGCAGGTTGTTTTACCCCTGTCCTAGAATATACAAATATATTCAAAGCATATTCTAGACTTGTGCTTTTTAATTTTTAAAAATGTATCTAGTTTCCTGAGGCAGTGAATTCCACAGGCTGAAAATTTGCTGTGTGATTTTGCATTTTATTCACTTGTTGTGAGTTTATCAATCACTTATTTTGAGTTGAAACAAAAAACAGGACTGTGTAGCACTTTAAAGACTAACAAGATGGTTTAATAGGTGATGAGCTTTTGTGGGCCAGACCTATTTAATAGCTCATCACCTATTAAACTATCTTGTTAGTCTTTAAAGTGCTACACGGTCCTGTTTTTTGTTTCAGCCGCACCAGACTAACACAGCTACATTTCTACCATTAGTTTGAGTTGACAGTCATGGAAAGTACCGGTGATCACTGTACATTTTTTCAATACACCTTGCATATTTTGGTCTCCAACTTTAAAATTTATTTTCCATATCAATTTTGCTGTATAAATAAAAACACAGAGTGATTGCCGCTAATGATTTTTAGTCATCACAGATTGATTTGGGGTTAAGGCAACAAAAAAACACATAACTGATCAACGGGTAATAATTATATGTTTTACATTAGGGATGTGAAGGCTTAACCAGTTAACTGTTTAACCAGTAAGCCTCACTTCTAGCAGGTGAAACTTACCAGTTAAGGTTAACTAGTGCGCGGCAGGGCCCCACAGACAGAGGCTGCTCTGGCCTGACTGGTGCTGTCCCTGCCTGTGATGGCGGGGAAGGGCCACTCCAGCCCAGTGATGGGTGGGGGGCAGCCCTTGCTTTCCCATCACTCCCTGACGAAGAGGAACAGCCCCATTAATTCTTTCCCATAGAGACTGTACAATTTGGCCAATATACATGGCAGTGGGGACATGTATATTGGCCCAACTGGACAGTCTGTATTGGAAAGAATTAATGGACAGAAATCAGATATCCGAAAAGGATAGAAATCTGTTGGGAGAACATTTTAATCTGCCCCGGCACTCATTAATAGATTCCAAGTTACTGTTGTTTCAGGCCAATTCCACAAGCCAAATACGCAGCGAAGGACTGGAACTTAACTTCATTCACAAAGGTTCATTCCTATCAGAGAGGAATTAATAAAGATATTGGCTGGCTTGCACATTGCCTTCCACATCCTAATGACTTAACCAACCAACCAAACAAACAATGGTGCAAATTGTTCTTATCAACTTCTTCTAACTTGAACAATCTAATTCACCATTTTTTTTCTCTTTTTTCTTTTCCCCCTCCTTTCCCCACTTCCCTTATTTATTCTTGGATCTGGACTTTTAATACTCCAGTCATCTGAAGAAGTAGGTTGTGCTCATGAAAGCTCATGATACCATCTACATGTTTTGTTAGTCTTTAAGGTGCTGCTGGACCAGCCGTGGCCAACCCGCAGCTTGTGAGCACATGCGGTTCCTGCACCTCTCACTCCCCAACATCCCCTGCCCACTGCCAGCTCCCCCCTCGGTCCCCGGCTTCCCTGTGCATACTGGGTCAGAGCTGCGGGGTATTAAAAATCGCACCCAAGATTGTGGCCGTCTTAAAGGCGCAGCCTCCTTTTTTAAAAAAAATAATTTTTTTGTTTTTACTCGACAATTCTGGTGTGGCTCTTCGCATTTTTTCCACCACTGTTTTGGCTCTCTTTGTTAAATGGGTTGGCCACCCTGCGCTAGACTATTAGTTGTGTTTTAAGTTTTTCTAATATGTTTAACCAATTAGACAATTAAATGGGATTGTACATCTGAATTTTACGTTCAACACACAATAAGTCCATTTATAAAAAGGCCACCATGGTAATGTTCAGGTTACTAAAATATGTATAATTATCCGACAAAATATATACCATCTAACGTTGCCTTGACTCCTCTTTAGATGTTTCTAAAGGCTGTACTGAGAAGCACTGGGTTCTTTTTTAATTTGTGGAAGATCTTCACAAATATTTCTTGCTTTGAGCTCTAAAAGCAAGATGTATTTATCTGTTCTTCAGAGACATTATGGTATTTGGTAACAATATCTATCTCTAAGTGAACTGAGCATAGATGTTAGCAGGTGAAATTCTGTAGGATTCAGATTTCACACAGTATATTTATAGTGTAGAGCTAGGAAACTGCCTCTGTTCCCACGATCCTGTATTGCTAATGGATAAAGTTTTGATTTTCTAGAAAGTTGTCTTTCTGTCAGCAGCTTTTATCGTTGCATATTACTTAAGATGGCTGAACAGTTATTTTAAACCCTCTAAGCCAGTGGTTCCCAGTCTTTTTGATACTGGGGACCAGTAAACCCATTCACAAGCTTATGGAGGACCGGTAACATTTATTTGCATATTTGCATATTCATTACGCAAATGATGAATATGCAAATAAATTGTCTCTGGTCCTCCCATAGCCTCCAGTGCCAACTTTAGCAAAGCTTTTGATACAGTCTTCCCCAGTATACTTGCCAGCAAGTAAAGGAAGGATGGATTGTGTAAATGGACTGTAAGATGGATAGAAAGCTGGGTAGACTGTCTGGCCCAGGGTTTCCCAAACTTTATATAGTTGGAACCCAATTTTTTATCAGTACCTTTTTTATGGCCCAAAAATATAAACGCGTATAAACTGGGTTTAGACCGGAGGTGCGGGCTGTGGGGTGTGAATGAGGGATTTAGATGTAGGAAAGAGTGAGAGGTGCAAGCTCTGGGAGGGAATTTGGATGCAGGAGGATGTGGAGAAGAGGATGCTGACTCAAGGAGGGGGCTCCAGGCTGGAGAGTGTTGGGGTCAGGTGGAGGGTTGGGGTGCTGAGCAAGCCATAGGCTTGTGGATTTGAGGGTGCAAGAGTTTGGGTTGGGGATGTGAGGGGCTCAGGACACAGATTTGCAGTGTGTGGATGGTGCAGGAGTGTTGTGGCAGAAGATTTGAGGATGAGGGGGTGCAGGAGTTTGGGGATGTGAGAGGCTCAGGTCAGGGGGTTCCAGTGTATGTGAGCCTCAGATTTGGAGTCGGGGTGGGGTGTACAGGAGTATTATGATGCTGTGGCCAGATGATGACTTGGTCCCAATTGTGGGTTTGTTGGCCAGGCTTAATTTTTAAATAAAATATTGTCAAACACAAAAGGTTTCATCGTCATCTTTATTTATGAGAAGGGTGAGTAACCTGTTTTGAGTCAGGGGTCACTGGCCCACAGAAAAGTCAGTTGAGGCCACACAAGTGAAATACAAAACCACAACCCCTCCAAAACCATCAAACCTCATTAATCTGGCCCCAACTGTGCTTTGTGGGTGCTGGAACAGGGTTCAGGGGCAGGGTGCCAATGCATGCTGGGGCAGGTGACAGAGTGCCAGTGGGTGCTGGGGCAGAGTACTTGTGGGGATGGGGTGGAGGGAGGGGACAGGGACCGATACCTGTGGATCCTGCAGCTGCACGCCTAGGCCCAGGAAGTGTGTGGGCTGCTCCCCCATCCCTCAAACAGCAGTGTGGTACCTGAAACACTGTTCCGTTGCATGCCTGATGCCTTCCGGAGAAGGGGAGTCCCGGACCGCGCCAGCCCCAACTTCTGGGTCAGTGCGTACTTTGCTCCTCCGCTCCCCATGGCAGCACATGCCGCCCGAGTAGCTGGAGCCAGCGTAGTCCCGGATCCCCACCCCCTCCCCAGTGCATGATGGAGCGGCGTTTTAGGTACTGCGCCAGCTGTTGGGGCAGGAGGGAGAGCAGCCTGCGCACTTCCAGGACCTGGTGCGCAGCTGCAGAACTGCCCCGCAACCCTGCAGGAAGCCCGTGCTACCTCGGTGGTCCCTGGCGGTAGCGTCAGCATGGCCACTCCCCCTCCTGGCCCCAATCCCGGCTGCTTTATCTGCTGGCGCCAGGTTCCGTTCTGCGTCGGCGCGCCCAGCCTTCTCCCTGGTTCCTAGCGCCTGCCAGATCTAGCCCCACTGCCCGGAAGCATGCCTGGCAGAGACTCTGTGGGCAGCGGACTCTCTCCCAAGGATCGTGCATGCAAATTTTTCTGAGGACCGGTATTTTTTTTCTAAGGACTGGTACTGGGCCGTGGACCACACTTTGGAAAACACTGCTCTAAGCAGAGCAATACTGTCCAGTACTAATTGCTCTGTGCCTTGGCATCTTAAAGGTGGGTTGTACAGAAAAAATAATTCCATAATTGCACAATATAATAATACTTTGCTCCACTGATATCCTGCAGTTTTGTATGATAGTACACAGTGGGACAGAGTATGATTTTTTGCCTTGCTTTATCTTTAATAAATGTGTTCATCCCAAAAATAAATAGGTAGCAAGACAAGCTTTCCTAATACTGAAGGATAGTAGCTTTTGCTTATTACATTAAAGTAGTTCAAAAATAATATATTTTACCTGAAGATTACCCCTGTAATACTGCCAAGGTCATGGAGACTTCAGATTATCTGATGCATTAATGCTGCTTGTATATTTAAGGGGGTTTATTTAACTTGTCCTTACAGTTCCTGCTAATATTTTTTTCTGTGTGTACTGGTACTTTTTCTACTCTATTGTATTCTGTGTACTTGCTTGAGTGTTGGCAAGAGGGGTCAAGCCAGAGTTTTTGAAGGGTTGTATGTGAGGCCTATGCAGGTCTCCATCCAGCTCTTCCTTTCTTTTTATATATTCCCGGCTATCCTATATGTAGCCATCTTCTGTTTGAAATCAAAGATGGCAAGAAATGGCACAAATTAACAGCTGGGAAAGCCTTTGCTTTGGCTTACTAATGCCAGAGGGAGATGGAAGTGTAAACTGAGAATTTAGGTTGAGGAAGGACAGGACCCTAGATGGCAGTTTGTTCAGGAGTCACATGAATGTATACTGTTTGGTTTGATTGTAAAGAATAAAAAAAGAATTAACATTTTGTTTAAAATAATAAATGAAAGAAAATACCATTGCCCTTTTAAGACATGGGAAGGAGGTAAAATAGAGGAAGATAAGATAGACAAAAGCCATCTAGATGGTGCTAAGTGACTGGAAAAGGAATTTGATTGGCCAAGAGAAATAATTGCTTCACTTACAATGACAATTAGGAGGGGTTTGGCTAATGTTTGGTAAAGAGAAGCCGGAACCCCGAATTTGTTTTTGCTCAAGAACATGAAAATGCCATAAGAAAAAAATTGAACAATGTGAAAAGGGCAGAGAGTAAATTAGATCACTTGAAGAGACCAGAGTTTCAGGGGAAGTGTTCCAAGTAATTCCACATTTTTAAAGAAGCTTCTACCATATATTTGAGCCAGAAGGTGAGAGGTATGCCATTGGATAGCTGCTCAAGGAAGTACTGTACCAATGCATTGGAAGGTACTTTACATTCCAAGCATTTCAGGGATGAGAACAGTGCAAGGCTAAGTCAACTAAATAGAACACTTTCTGGCAATTTGCCATATTTCTTTTTCAGTGAAAGGGGATTCCATAAAAATGTAAGACCAGATCCTTAGCTACTGTAAATTTGCGAAGCTTTTTAAGTTACTGTAGCTATGACAACTCGTATAAGCTGAGGATCTGGTCTGTGAGTGATGAACCTGAATTCATAGTCCATTTGCTTTAGGCTTCCTCCTGTCTCTGGAATGCCCAGCATCTGCAATATTTTATGATGCCTAAATATAAATAACAAAATGTATTTAACTTGTTTGCTTTAGAAAGAGTTTTTTAAATTGTGGCCTGTAGATTGCTGGTTGTATGGTTTTATCTCTTTGTCCGTAATAAGCGCTTAAATCATATTAAAAGAAGATTTAAAAGGTCATTTAAATATTTTGCAACATTACTCTTCCACATAAGTGACTGCTGTAGTTGTAATGGGGATATCAAATGGCTGTGACACCATTATGAAAATGGGGGAATCTGCTCCACAAAAACATGCTTCTCTACAAAGAAGTTGTCCACTCTTTCAAGGTGTTTGAGAACCCCTGGGTTAAGGAAAAATTCCCCAAAGTATATACAGTATACTTTGGGAAGTAATCTGACAATCCTTGTAATAAATTGTCATTAAGTTTGTGCATAATTACTTTTCACCTTGGTGATAATAATTAAGGAAAGCATAAGGAGTTTGATTAGATGATCAGAGCCATGAGGGATTTGGGGCAGATCCAGGATTTTTTTCCTGGGGAGACTGACATTCCCTAGGGGACAGTCTGGACTGTTAAATCACTGAGTTCATACAACTCTGCAACCCAGGGTACCTTTTGCACTGCTTTGCTAGTGATAAGCAACCTCTTCAGGCTCTGTTCTTATCCACCCATTAGCATGTAAAGTCATTCCTAGCAAAATTACATGAATGCTCTCCCAGCCACTCATGTACGACATACAGGGCAACACCCACAAATTTTCCAGCCCCAGACTTACACTCATGCTGCTTAGTGGACTCCTGTGCAATATAAACTCTTTGTTTGACACTTCAACAAAGGGTAATGTTTATACACACCAGTCTTGTCTCAAGTAGACTCTCAAGCACTTCAATCCAAATACACACTGGATTAGGTAAATAATAAAACAAGTTTATTACCTAGAACAGTGTTTCTCAACCAGTGGTATGAGTACCCTTAGGGGTACTCGAGAGAAGTCTGCAGGTACATCAACACAACTGAAATTTAGAGAAAACTGAATTTTTGTTTTAAGTTTTACAGCACTTTATTATTTTTGTACTTTTTACACCCAAAAATTTCATCCCCCACCTGGCTATAATTAAGTTGTTTAAACAAATGTGTTGCAATGGTAGAAAAAAATTTTGTGTGTCTGAAAACTGTAGGTACTGGGGGTACTTATAATTTTTTGGGGGAGGGGGGAAGAGATACTTTATAAAAATAGGTTGAGAAACACTGACCTAGAGAAAGATTGACTTGAAGTGATTATAAGTGATAAAGATGTACAAGTCAGATTTGGTTACACAAAAAAACCTGTTATAAAACCACAATCTGATTCCCAAACATTACCAAGCTCAGTAAGATCTGAAAACAAAAAAGTTTCTCTCTCCCAAAAACCTTCAGCAGTTCATACTAACCTGAAAGTCTTTCAGTTAGGACCATTCTTCTTCGAGCGGTTGCTCCTGTCCATTCGAAGTAGGTGTGCGCACCGCGTCTTCCGGAGCGTTTTCCCTAGCGGTACCAGTAGCGCCGGCAGGGCGCCCCCTGGAGTGGTGCCACCATGGCGGCGCATAAGTACCCCTGCCGGCGCTGCCGCACCTCAGTTCCTTCTTACCGCCATGACGGTCGTTGGAAAGTCTCTATCTCTCTTAGTCTCTTAGGGTATGTCTACACTACCACCCTAGTTCGAACTAGGGTGGTAATGTAGGCAACCGGAGTTGCAAATGAAGCCTGGGATTTGAATTTCCCAGGCTTCATTTTCATAAAGCCGGGCGCCGCCATTTTTAAATGTCCACTAATGCGGACTCTGTGCTGCGCGGCTACACGCAGCACGGACTAGGTAGTTCAGACTAGCTTTTGGACTACTTTCACGAGGAGTAACGGTAGTTCGGACTAGGAAGCCTAGTCCTAACTACCTAATCCGTGCCGCGTGTAGTCGTGCGGCACGGAGTCCGCACTAGTGGACATTTAAAAATGGCGGCGCTCGGCTGTATGCAAATGAAGTCTGGGAAATTCAAATCCCGGCTTCATTTGCAACTCCAGTTGCCTACATTACCACCCTAGTTCGAACTAGGGTGGTAGTGTAGACATACCCTTAGTTAGTTAATGGTTCCCGTTCTATCACTTATCTGTAAATAGTTCATTTAGCTAGATAGTTAGGTTCTTTGTTTGTCCCTCCCCCCCCTTGGGGGTGAGGAATGCCAGGGCTGCAAGGCTTCAAGGTGTGCGCTGACTGCGGGAAGTTTATGCCCAGAGGCGACCCACACGACAGTTGCCTTAAGTGCCTGGATGTGGCCCATCTCGCAATTGCTTGCAAGATCTGTAAGTCTTTTAAGCCCCGCACGAGGAGGGAAAGGGTTTCCCGCCTAAAACTTCTCATGGAGACAGCGCTACAACCAGTGCCGCCGGAACAGCCTATGGTGCACAGCGCACCGGCATCCACGCGTGAGGCCCCTCACCGGCACCGCGCGTCCGCGTCGAGATCCCGGCACCGGTCTCACTCTCCACCATCCAAGAGGGTGAAAAAGTCCTGTTTAAGGTCCCCTTCAAAAAAGACTACCTTGGTCAGGTACCGCAGTGCCGGCTCACCGGTACACACATTGGCTGCGGTACGCCACAGTCGGCGAGGAGGTCTCGATAGTCTGGGGCGCTTGCCTTCTCACCGTCCATCCACGCTGGACACATTCGAAGCGGCGCAGGACCTTATTAACCTCACTACCTCCCCCCCGTCGTCGGTTGAGACGGAAGGGTCAAGGTCGCCCTCGCCAGAGGCTGAGTTGGCTACGGCCTTGCCTCCGCATGTTAAGGCGACTTATGCGTCGGGACCATCCCATGTGGGGTCAGTACCGATCGCTACCATGACACTGCTTTCAACGCCGGGTCACCAGCCCCGTTCAGCTTCGGGCCGCGCTTGACCCTTGGCGCAGCTGAGTTCCTTGCCAGCCCCTTGTTTGGCGGCACCAGTGCCGTACTCCCACAGCCATGTGGCGTCCACTTCGGCACCACTCTCCTCCACGGTACCTGGCCTCCAGGAATCGGCGTCCGTCTCCGTGCCATCACAAGCGCCGGCACCGACTCTGTGGTCTTCGCCAGTGCCGCAGCCATCGGCTGCTCCCACTGCACTGTGTCTGGTACCGGGCCTGCGTCCCCAGGTACCGCGTACACCAGCAATAACTCTCCTGGCGCTGGGCCTAGGCACCCCGGTGCCACAGTCAGCAACAACGGTCCCGGCACTGGGCCTAAGCAACCCGATGCCGCAGCTGCTGGCGGCCACTCTCTTGGCACCGGGCCTCGGCACCCCGGTACCGCAACTAGCAGCGTCTACTCTTCCGGCACCGGGCCTGGGCACCCTGGTGCCACATCCAGCGGCGTCAAGTCTCCTGGCACCGGGCATGGGTCCCCCGGTGCCGCAGCTGGCAGCAAGTCTCCCAGCACTGGGCATGGGTCCCCCGCTGCCGCAACTCGTCTGTCCCCGCCGTACTCATGCGGGCAAGCCAGGGTCTATGGCTAGGTTTGCCCCACACTCTTCGTCGGCTCCACCCTGGCCGGAGTCCACTACTCGTCAGATTTGGACGCAACTTCCATCCGTTCAGGGTCATTGGGGGCATCCTCGAACCACACGTCCCGTTCCCAACACCGCCGCGACCATCCACAGCAAACCTGGCCCCCGCATCTGCAGTGGCCCTTTTGGACTCCTTGGGCCTACCACCAATGGCAGGGGCCGGTACCCCCTTCTCTGGTTTCAGAGGCTTCGGGTCACCGATCACAGCCCTCGGCATCGTTGTCTCGACCTCCCCCCTCTGACCTAGCAGCAGAGGCCCTGGTGCCAGAGTCGGACCCGCAGGCGACACAAGACGTCCAGCCGGCACCGCAGTTGGCACCGACCGGCCCGGCACCGATGAAAGAGTCATCCTCGTCGTCATCCCCTGATGAGGCTCTGGCAGACCCGGCACCGAGCCTGCCTACTATGGATGCCTGCACGCATCAGGATTTACTCCGGCGCATGGCATCAAATCTGAGCGTCCCGGTAGAACCCGTCAGGCTCTTCTCACCGCTCGCAATTCCCGGACGTTTGTGTGAAGGGTCTGTTCCAAGGGGGACCACAGACCCTGAGTCCTGTGCTGCCCCAGGTGTGCTCCCCAGCCCAGGTCGGAGGCGTCGGTGACCTACATGAAGGAGGGGGGAGGAGCATTGAAAGGTACCCCACTGCACACCACGCCCTCCTGGGTCCACCATTCTAGGGTGGTCAGGACCTCTGTGGGCACTGTTATGACTGAATCCCAAAGACCCCGGGACTGATTGAACACCCTCGCCAACCATGCCTGCAGAGGCCTCATCCTCATCCTGGCGTGACGCACCGTGTACGTGCATGCAGCCATATGACCCAGGAGCTTTGAGCAGACCCGAGGGGTCGTGATAAGAGACCGGGTTAGCCCTGAAATCAGCTCCAGTATGGAGAGGAACCTGCTCCTGGGCAGGAACGCTCTTGCTACCCTGGCATCTAGGAGGGCCCCCATGAATTCGAGATGCTGAGAGGGGATTAGGGATGACTTCTCCTCGTTCAGCATGAGCCCGAGCTTTAGAAAGAGGGCCTTCGTGAGTGACACGTGAGATCTCACCTGCTCGTACGAGCGACCTTGGATTAGCCAATCGTCAAGTTACGGGAACACGTGCACCCTTGCTTACAGAGAAATGCCGCAACCACAGCCATGCATTTGGTGAACACCCTTGGTGCCGTTGACAGGCCAAAAGGGAGCACCGTAAACTGAAAATGGTGTTGGCCAACCATAAACCTGAGGAACCTCCTGTGGCTGGTTCTGATCGCCACATGGAAGTACGCGTCCTTGAGGTCGAGGGTTGTGTACCAGTCTCCTAACTGTAGCACTGGGATGACAGAGGCTAAGGTCACCATTCTGAATTTTTGTTTTATGACTGCCTTGTTTAGCTTTCTGAGGTCCAAGATGGGACGGACTCCTCCCTTCAGTTTGGGGACAACAAAATATCGGGAGTAGAATCCCCTTCCCCGCAGGTGTGGGAGAACCTCCTCTATTGCTCCCTTTGCGAGGAGCACAGACACCTCCTGACACAGGGGTGTCCCTGAAGGGGGACAGGGAAGGGGGGTTTGAAGGTGGTGGGCCCAAGAAAGGGATGGAATAGCCTCCATGTTCTATATTTCATACCCAGGCATCTGATGTGATTAGTGCCCACGCACAGGCAAAAAGGGATAGACTGGCCCCAAACAGGGGGCCAGAGTGGGAGACTGGTGCGGAACCCTTGAAGAGCGCATCAAAATTGCGGCTTGCCCTGATGGGAAGGGCCGTGGGGGCCCTCCCCGCTGGCTGTCTGCCCTGGGGCGACGACGGCGACCCTCAGGGCCCTGGGGGTGCACAACCGCCCCAGAACCTCCACCGGAGGCCCGGGAGCAACGCCTCCAGTAGTCCCCAGGGAGGACCTGGGGAGTGCCCTCCCCTGTTGCCTATAGGGCAGCTGGCGACACTGCAGGGCAGGCGTGTGGATGCCCAAGGACATCAGGATAGACCTTCTGTCCTTTAGCGTATGGAGCCTAGAGGCGGTGTGCTCCGAGAACAAAGTTTTGCCCTCGAAAGGCAAGTCCTGGATCGTATTTTGGACGTCAGGGGGAATCCCCGAAACTTGGAGCCAGGCACCCCGACGCATAACAAGGCCAGATGCCATAGTGCGGGCTGCCGAATCGACTGAGTCCAGGGATGCCTGGAGAGCGGTTCGGGCGATAACCTTCCCCTCCGAAGCAATGGCTGCGAACTCCTGACGGTCCTCCGCCGGGAGCCTGTCCCTGAATTTCTCCACAGCTTGCCAGGTGTTGAAGGCATACCTGCTCAACATTGCCTGTAGGTTAGCGATACGAAGTTGCACCGCACCTGTGGCGTAAACCTTACAGCCCATTAAATCCATCCGCTTAGGCTCCCTCGCCTTTGGAGATGGGCCAGGCTGGGGAAGCCTTTCCTTTTGGGCCGCGGCCTGCACGACCAAGGATCCTGGGATGGGTTGCGAATACAGATGTTCATGCCCCGAGTGCGGGACAAAATAATGCATCTCGACCCCTTTTAAGGTAGGGATCAAGGTCGCCGGCGTCTGCCACAGGGCATTAGTAATTTTGGCCACTGTTTTGTTTAGCGGTAAGGCCAAGCGAGGAACTGACCTCTCGAAGAACAACAGTTACAGGTAAGTAACCGTTCTTTTTCTTCCAGTTCAATGTTGCTACTACTGTCTTTCAAACTGTCTTGTAGTCCCAACTAGACATGCAGAGAAGTGAGGTGGTCAGATGTCGTTTCTCTGCCCCTCCTCCTCTATACTCTGACCCTTTTTTCTGGAAAAGCTCTTGCTGGATCACGTAGTCATGCAACTCCTTTGTATACTTGCTCTGCCACATGTAATTCAGGAGAATTGCAAATATATTGTTTATATCTCCCCAGCTGGTGAATCTCTGATTAAATAAGTAATGGCCTTTTAGCATCTAGCTGGCTTGCTTGTGTGACAATTGTCTTTGAGAAAATAGTCTGAGGACATTACCCAGAACTATAGTATATTTCAGTAACAATCATAAGTAAATCTGTATCCAATTTTGATACACTCATTTTAACAAGATGGTGATGTGCATTGTATTGTGATTTCAGATGATCCTACACCAGGAATACTTTAAATTATATCAGAATCATATAAGAGTGATGAACATGTGATACAGTATCGCATGAGGTACATTGTGTCTTAGGGTGACAATTATTTGGTCTGAAATATTTCAACAGAATGTCTGGTGGGAGCTGTGAAGCATCCACAGATTAAGGCCAGTTGAGTAGAGATTACCAAATTGATGTGACCAAAGGCATTTGGCCATTGCTTGTGGACATATCTTAGTGGGGAATATGGGGTACACCAATCTGACTGGGGAACAGATGTGTTTTTGTCCAATATTAGGGAAGCAATTGGTAATATCTGGGAACACAGTGGGGCAGAGACAACCATTCTCATTGCTTGTGCCTTCTTGTGTCAAGTGTCTTGTACAGGCACTTGTTATGGAAGGTACACCATTTTCAGATTAATAGATTGTGAGATTTAGAGGAAAGCATCTCTTAATAAAACTGTGGAAGTGGGGTTCAGGGCTCCTAGCAAGGGATGACCTGTACCATACAATTTATTGCCAAAAACTCTTCACATATTTTATATGGATAAGTCTGTGGCCTAATTAAACCACATCCACTGCCTTAGGTTTTTCTTCTGGCATTGCTGAACAATATAATCATATTGGGGAATCCATCTGAAGTTCTGTCTTTGTAGTACTTGTAGCAATAAATTGTCATTAAGATTGATATGAGTCAAAATAATGTTTCAAAAACTTTGATATTGTGTTCAGTTGGCTTGATGTTTAGCTCAGTAATTGGAGAATTGAACTAGAGTTTCAGCACTTGGTGGACTCTTGACACAATTGCATTATTCAGTAGGATGTTTGCATTATCATGCACAGAGAAGGATAGTAACTGAGTTCCTAACATTATCACCAAAAGAAAGGAGACCTTTGAAGTGGTTACTGTTGACAAAGAAAGAGAGTGCCCCTTGACACCAGCATAAAATCTTTAAAACATCTCAACTCATGAACAGCTTGCACTTAAAAAAACATGTAGAATTAGTTTGGTTAGAAAACCTCTGCACTGTTCATTTATTATTTAATCTTATTTTACTTTGTACAGACAAGCTATCTGGCCTAGTGTGAGGCTTCACACAGCCAATTACCTCAAGGTGTTTAGTTCATTTATTATTTAAAGCATAAATCTTGTACAGGTTGTCCATTGATGACCCTGTGAGGAGTCTATAGTAAATGCCTTTTATCATTGTTGCCTGATTCATGCACATGGGCCTACCTGCTGAGCTAAGTAGGCCAAGGAAACTGAAAGATTTGTATGACACAAGAGATGATACAAATGGCAGTTACTATATTAGAAGGAAGTTGAGTCTTGTCCATTGGATTAATATTAATTATACTTTGTTCTGTTTAAGGACTTTGTCAGTTCTCAATTATATTCTGTACTGTACACTTTAAAATATGCCTGAGGAGCTACTGGACACTTAATATTTTACATATATAAATAAAATGAAATAGTAAGATGTCATAAATAGGTGCTATCCCAACATATTTGAGAGAGGATCCTTAGAGTGGTAGAAATTCCCTGATAAAAAACAGAGAATAGGTGTGTTTGTGTGTGTGTGTGTTTTCTTCAAACCATTCTTATACTAACTTCTTTGGGGGAAGGGTGTCTAATGCTGTGATTACTGGCAAGATACATTCTGAATGACTTCGAAAGAGACTTGCTCAAGTAATATGCTGATTGCAACTGATGGGTTTATATGCCATTAACAGTGTCTATCCCACACTGAAAGTGCCAGGTATTTAACTTGGGACTGGTACTAATTTCAGAGCTAATACTGAGCTGTTCCACATCAATGCTTTCAGCAGGTGGCTTGAACTGACAGTGTAAAGGAAAAAAGTGTGAGAAAATTACCATTGTACTATAGAATTTCTCTGATTGAATTGACTGATTATACTGTCAAAAGAGCATTGGGAAACTGGCAGTGCTTATGAGGAGGAAAGAAATGACAGGATTCTTTTTAAAAGAGCCTTTCTGTTGATTTTGCACAGTCAAATATTTCAAACTGGTGATAAGGTTTGATGTTAGAGGTTTTAATCCAGTACTTGTGGAATCTCTCTGTTCTCTGATTTATGACTTTTAAAGCTTGTATCCTGTGTAAACAGATCCTGAGGTTTCCCCACAGCTTTCTCTAAAAAAAAAAAAAGATTTAAATGATGTATTCTTGCATTACACACATGATAAATCCTGCTCCTCACTTTTCTAATATAAAAAAGCATTGTGTTTGGAAAAACTAAAGTGGTAGAAGCACTTTAGGGAGAGGGAACAAAGAAACAATGCTGGGCTATGGGCTTATCAAAAGTAAGAAGCAAATAGTTTCCTCTGTTTTAATTAATTCTTATAAGTATAGAATTAGGGTCCCACTGTCATTAATTTAAATTATGGGTTTGCAATTGAATTCAGTGTGAGCAGGATCAGACTTTATGCAAGGAATTAGCCTTAGGCACCTGTAAAGTAAACTAAGAAACTCATTGCTGATGTTGAAATATTTTGTTCATTGTAAGTTGTTAGGTGTAAAAGCTTTTTGTATTAAAGGTCAAATTTGATTGGACAAATTCTGCTTTCACACTATGCAATCTCTCTGGCTGCTTGTTATGACATTTAGGACAGCTTCTCTAGCTTGTTAAGGGTTCTATACACTTTCTGGTGATATAAAGCAGTACTAACGTTAGCTTAGGTGACCAGGAGACTATCCCCTCTGCGTAAATGCAAGATCGGGGGATCTAAGGGTTGCTTCAAAGTGCCCCCCAATTCATCCTGCACACAGCTCTATCACATTGGGCAGTCTAGCTCACTGATCTCAAAGGAGGTGCATGATTTCAGTGAGGTATCTGCCCTGTTGTTTTTGGCTTAATAGAAAAATACTGGCATAAGGATCAACATTGTAACTGAGATACAAAGGAAACTGTTTGTTGAGCACCAAATAAAAGGTTGGCTGCATTGAGTTTATGAAAAGTAAAATTTTAAAGTTAAAAGGAATGTACAAAAGAAACTGATATGTTTGGTTCACAGGAATCACAAAAGTCAATTCCAGAGAAACATTAAGCTTTTTGTTTTGGGGGTTGATGTAAGTTAAATGTACCATGGAAAGGATGTATTTCAACATTGTAAGAGGGGATGTAGAATGTGAGGCAGGCGTGGATGTTCAGCCCTAGGTAATGTTTGACACACATTTTAGTAGTTCTCCATGTCTGTGGTTATGGTACCAGAAAAAATGTTTTAGACAGAGTTGAAGTGAAATAGTCTGGGATTTTTTGTTTTGTTTCATTTGAAATACTGATGGGATTAAATAAAAGGTTATGTAAATTAATAGCAATAGAAAGCTTTAACTGTAGAAGAGAAGAACTAATAAAATCTTTGAAAGAAGAGCATGTATGTTTTTGTTGCATCATTTAATGTAGAAGGCTGTAGTTACATTATCATTATTCCAATACAGTGTAACAAACCAGCAGGAAACTGCATTCCATCTGATTTCTATGGTGACTACAGAGAATTTGTTTCATTGCTTACAGAGCAACCAGTTGTAGTTTATGATAGCTGCAGGGCTAATACATAGAGTGATGCAGTTCTACTTGACTTTGAACTGTAACTCTAAAGCAAGTGCAATATAAATACAACATCAGGCAAAGAATATTTTGTAATCTGGAGATTTTATCTGAACTGTAGCTAGAATCTAAAAAATACATATCTTTAAATTGCTATCCTGTGTCAATCAAGTTATACAATAATTTATCATCTTAGAGTTTAAAACCCTAAACCCATATGGATATATGGGCTTCCACTGAATGCAAGCAGTGATGTTAAAAGGGGGGAAAGAGTATTTTGGTAAATCACATTTATGCAGGAGACTTGTTTGTTTTGAGTTGCTTATTCAATCTTTTTAGTGGTCTGAAAGGGAAAAGCAATTTGCAAAATATGACTAGCCTCATTGGTAAATTCATAAATTTAACTTCCCTTTCTGTATAGCATGATGAGATATATCTTAGTATTTCACAGCTGACAGTGTGAATGGTATAAATTGCCATATTTATAATGTGGAAAAAAAGTTAAAACCATTTAGCATATAACAAATATAAAATAGCCATTGAGTTGTGTACAAGAAAAAGAGGTTAAATTGATTGCTAGTCATTGCTCTGAACATATGTCTAGGTGAAGATTTAAGATCTTATTCTTTTACTAACTGCCTCTCTCTACCCAGAATTAGGTTTTGGCATAATTTAAATTGAAGGTCTGGATGAATTGTACTTTGCTGTCAGTTTAATTTGATGGTGTTTAGTATAGATGATGAAAGTTAAATCAATTTTTACAAAAGGAAATAAAATAGCTAGTGTCAGACTTGATTGAGTTACGATCCCCTAAACTTACAGGTTCACCCAATCCTTGAAAATTTTTTTTACATAAGTCAGTGATAGTGTTGCAAACTTTCTAATTGCACAAAAGTGAACAGCCTTGCCTTGCCCCTGCTCCTTCTCTGAGGCCCCACCTCTGCTCACTCATCCATCTTCCACTTCCTTCATTGCTCACTCTCCCCCACCTCACTCACTTTCACAGGGCTAGGACAGAGGGTTGGAGTGCATGAGGGGGTGGCAGCTCTGGCTGGGCATATGGGTTCTGGGAGTTTAGGATTCAGGAGGAGACTCCAGGCTGGGGCAGGTGGTTGTGGTGTGGGAGAGGGCTCAGGCCTGGGATATAGGGATTGGGGTGCAGGAGGAAGTCTGGTTTGCAGTCTCTGGGAGGAGTTTTGGAGCAACAGGGGGCTTAGGTGGGATGGGGTTCGAGAATGAGGGAGAGGATTTAGGGTGAGAGCTCCTTCTGGGCAGTGCTTACTTAAGGTAGCTTCTGGAAGCAGCCAACATGACCGGCTCCTATGTGGAGGAGTCAGGGAACTCTATGAACTTTCTGTGCCCACAGGTGCCATCCCTGCAGCTCCCATTAGTCATGGTTGCTGGCTTCCCTGGCTACATAGCAGCTAGAGGATGCAGGACATGCTGGCCGCTTCTGGGAACAGCATGGATCCAGGGCAGGCAGAGAGCTTGCCTTAGCCATGCTTCACTGCTGACTTGAGTTTTAGAGGCCTAATCAAAATTGCTGGCCAGAGCTGTCAAAGTCCCTTCTTGACCGGACATTCCAGTTGAAAACTGGACAACTGACAACTGTAGTCACTGATGAACACACTGTCCTACCCTATTTGTTCTGTCCTTACCATATTTTAATTAACTTTCAGTTTGTGAAAGATCCAGGCACTCGATCTCTGATTTGTGATCTCACATGTACGAGCAGTGGAACAGCAGGAATGAGGTTGAGTGGCATTTGTGTAGAAGCAGCAGCAAATCATATAGAGTAGAATAGAAGGTAAAGTTTTTCTTAATGTTTAATTAAAAAAATACTGCTTGAAAAGGTTAACATTTAGGGAAGTTTTTAACCTGCATGCTGAAGTGCATAGCCATTTCACATATGTATTTCACCTATAAGCAAGCATTAACTGAGACTAAAACAATAAATGAAAAAAAGGCAATTCTTATTAATCTCTTCTCATGTGGCTTGTGGAAATCTATGGAATTCCCTGCACTTTTCCTGAGATCCACAGTGCTCCTCTGTTACCACCAATTTAGAGTGGGGATTTTAAGAGGATTTATCTTGGTCTTGATGGGGTCAGACTTTTCAGCAAGCCTTCTCAAGATATTACTTTACTACTCTAGCATCAGACTCCTGCTTCACTGGATTTTAAGCTTTGACTAATGATCAAAGTCAGAGTTGCTATGATGTTTTAAAGAGCTACTGAAAACAGTAGGCTTATTTACATTTTGTGGTCTGCAGTGGCCCATGGTTCCTACTGTAGTAAATTTTGCTGTGTTACACAGGATTCCACAGATGAGTAAAAACTGGTAATGGAACAGGGAGAATGAGTAAACTGCAGAATAAGGGGTTAACTGATTTGTGGAGATTAGTTGAGATCTTAGGCTAGGTCTACATTACAAAGAAAAGTCGGAAAAAGATACACAAATTGTGTTTCACAATTTGTGTATCTTTTTCCACTTTTCTTTCATCTACACAGGGCCAAATTTCGGAAAAATCTCCTCTTTCGACACATCCCTTCTTCCTCATACAATGGGGATTACAGGGCTGGTGAAAGAACGCTGGTATCCCAGAAAACCTCTGCCAATTTTTTTCATCTCTCCAGACACTCTTTTCCTTGATTTCACCAGTGCTATGGGGAGTCCGGGTGCTCAGCACAGGCTATACCAGTTTCTTGATTTTTTCCCCCAAATGTCAGAACATGTTGTAAAAATTGTGCATGTTTTAAATACCTATGGAAATTACCATGCAGATATCTCTGATACTGTTCAGAGTTCAAATCAGGGCCATTTGTGTTAGAAAAATCCCAAACCTCTACAATAACTTCAGAGGGATTAGAATACTTGGTAGGCAAGAGGAACGTGTCTTCTCCCCCCTCCCCCCCATGGGAACAAAGGTGATAGATCATCAGAAACCTAAGGTGACAGGTCATCAGAACACACAGACATCTCCTTTCCTTCCAGTCTCTGATGGCCAAACTCACTCCCAAAGCAAAGTCGAAAATGTGTGCCCAGCTACAAGTGTTTACTATTAGATGTCACAAGGCAGGTATCAAACCTTAAATTACTAAAAAAGACTTCTTTATGGAAAATGAAGATGCCTAGGACAATAAACCTGTGTGACTCCAAGCCGAGGTCAAATAAAGACTCAGTAAACTGAGTTGGAAAATCAGTGGCGTAGCAAGGTGTCCTGTAAACCACAACTGTACCAAACTAAGTCTTATCCCAAGACATTTCTGTGAGATAGACACATTCAAATGAATCTTCTTTTGGAGTGTGGGATTCCAATGTTAGAGGTCACATGAAAATAGCTCAGGGTATGTCTACACTACCCCGCTAGTTCGAACTAGCGGGGTAATGTATGCATACCGCACTTGCTAATGAAGCCCGGGATTTGAATTTCCCGGGCTTCATTAGCATAAGCGGGCAGCCGCCATTTTTAAATCCCCGCTGCTTCGAACCCCGTGCAGCGCGGCTACACAGGGCTCGAACTAGGTAGTTCGGACTAGGTGCCTATTCCGAACTACCATTACTCCTCGTGAAACGAGGTGTACCGGTAGTTCGGAATAGGCACCCTAGTCCGAACTACCTAGTTCGAGCCCCGTGTAGCCGCGCTGCACGGGGTTCGAAGCAGCGGGGATTTAAAAATGGCGGCTGCCCGCTTATGCTAATGAAGCCCGGGAAATTCAAATCCCGGGCTTCATTAGCAAGTGCGGTATGCATACATTACCCTCCTAGTTCGAACTAGGAGGGTAGTGTAGACATACCCTCTGATAACAGAATACCCAGTTTCTATGGTCCAGACCAGAAGATTCACTGCTTCAGAATATTTATTTTGTTTTGTAGTTGAGAAGATAAGTGAGGAGGCACTATGTGTAATGGCGCATAACTGGGTTTTTAAATATAATGACAATTTCAGTTCTTTTCCTACTAGACAAAAAATTATTTGTTTTCTTCCCTGGATTTTTCACATTATAATTAAAAAAACCCTACAGAATTTTTGTATAAAAATTCAAACATTTTTAAATTCAAGAGGAGAAATTGTATTTAAAGTCACCACCAACAATGTTCTTTTTCTTTTCCAGAACTGAAAGTCTATGCCTTTTGTTTTTCTTTTCAAGTATCTCTAAAAATTGCTTACAAGCCAGGATGCTGCACACAGGGTCTCAGTCTGTAGTCACTTCCTAAGCCACGTTCTGCACCCCTGAAAAAAAGGTTCTATAATGGAATGGCTGACAGAATGTTAACTAGAATAATGTGAATGCTACCATAACTCTGATGATAAATGGCATATATTTTAAAAGTTAAAATGATCATAGCCTTAAAATCAAACACATCTGGGAAATATTAATGGTATATGAACTGCCCTATGTGGATCTGAATTATGAACAGTACAGAGATGGAAAGAGATAAATTGCATAATAAATCACTTTACTTATTGTATTGTTTACTTAAAAAACATATATACTTTGTTTATATAGCATTTCAGCTGTTTGGAAAAAAGATGAATAATTCTGGATTCAAATTTATTCCGAAGAATGAATATTTAGTACTCTGTGGTGTCACACTGACTTTAAAAATAATTACAGTATATCGGGTTTTTTTAACAACAATAGTGCTTATAGACCATCAAGTTTATATATTTTTAGCACGTCTTTATCTCTGATCACCTTTAGATTTTGTGCCATCTGGATGTATAAAAGTCAGGTGTTTTTCCACACTTCTTTCAAATTTTGAAGAAATGACATACATAAGATTGTTCTTATGTATAAATGGGCTAATTAACAGAAAATGTTTCATAGTGTTTTCATTATTTGCTTGATTGTAGAAATATTACACATATTTCAGATGTTATATTTGTAGTGGCACTGTGCAAAATGCTATGACTAACTATACAGAATTAAGTGAGCTTGCTGATCCATCTGATTTGTAAGACTGGATTTTTGGACACACCTTCTAAAATACTTCCCAGAGTTATTTAATAACAATAAATTGTCAGACAAATTCTCAGGTGCACCAGAGCAATGTGAGAGGAGGGGAAGTGAAGGGCATGTGCTCTCTGCTACCATTCTGCCCCTGTGATCGTTGGGGTTCCTTAAGGTCTTTGGGCTGTCCTATCTTGTTCAAAATTGCAAGCTGTCCCTTCCTATCTCTCCCTAGACTTTTGGTCCCTTTTCCCTCTTCTCCTGTGGACAGTTTTGTCCCATTTCTGATTCCTGTCCACTGGCAACTCCTGGTTGTTGGCATCTCCAGCAGGTAGTTCCTGTTTCCAGTCATCATTTTACAGAATGCCTCTGAGAGGCTGGTAGGCTGGCTCCTCCTCCTTGCATCCAGCTTGCTTTACAGATGGCAAGCTCTTCTTTGGCATGAAGTGCCTGGCCATCTGTAGGAGCAACTGGAAGCAAAGAAAAGCAGACAACAGATAACCTGCCAGTTGTCTATGGACCAGAATCAAATGATGTATAGACCACAGTTTGGGAACCACTGATGTAGACAGAAATATGTAGCAGGTATCCTATAAACTCTTCCACATTTTGTTACAAGAATGTGTTGTACAAGGAATTCAGGTTTGGTAACCAGAAGTTATATAACTTTTTTACATTGATATTTCAAAATCTCAAAGGCAGTTCACAGGGTGAGATACATACATTTCTTGGCCTGAATACCATTGGCCTGCAGTACTTGAAACTCCACCTGAAGTTATTGTGAGTAGGAAGTGTGAAATGACTGTAGGATGAACTTCAAATCTGCTACTCCTTCATCCCATCCTGAAAAAAAAAATTAATTATGAGCTCCAATTGTGCCACATTCGTATGCCCCAGAATATTTTCAGTTGTCATTTTGCTAGTCTTGGAGCAAAAACAAAATATTAGAAAAAATGAAAACTGAGAAAGAATGTTAAAATTGTGGGCGCTTTATTCTTAAAAATTCCTTTATCTTTTATCTTCTTTTTATAATCATGTAATTTTTATTTTTAAAAGCTTTGAAATAGGGAGATGTTCATATCTTTTCTTTATCAAAATTTTGCATGTTGTGAGAGAATTTGTTTGCCCTTACGAAAATATAACTAGCAGTAGCTATTTTATTTTTTTAAACACATTTTTGGAAGGGTAATTTTACTTCAGTTATATAAAATGAAGAATTAACAGATCCATAGCAATCTCTTCTCAGTACTCAGCATTCCTTGAAAAATTGCAGTGGAAAGCACTGACATCCATCTTTGAATTTTATGTTAATGTAAACACAATAAGAGTAACAAATTAACACGTAATAAATTATTAAAAAAAAACAAGAAAAAGAAATAACCTCAGAAAGGAAAAAAAAAGAATAAAACTAAAGAAAAGAATTTTAAAAGGCATAGAAAATTAGACAAATGTAATGTTAACTAGGCTTAAATTCTGTGAAGGACTTTGTCCATAGAGTGTTACCTATTGTGTTATAGTAAGACAGACAGTGGGGCAATATTCCTATCTAGCGCTATGAATTTTTTATCTGGTATCCAAAGAATTAGAAGGTCACAATCACCAAAGGAAGGAATATCTCACATGATATACTTTCCAACTGTAAAGGGAGAAGGAATTAATAGTCTTATAAAAGTTTAGTTGCAGTTAATATAACCTGAAAACTATCAAAGGTTGAATCTCTTGAGAGATATCAGTGATTAAAAAAAATGTTTTTCAACCTTGTGGACCCCTAAAAAATTCGAAATGGAGGTGTGACCCCTTTGGAAATCTTAGCCATAGTCTGCAGATTCCCAGAGTTGAGGAGACCACGGGTTGAAAGCCACTGATTTAGAACAACTGTATCTTGCCAAGTCTTATTTCATTCACAGTTTGAGAGATCAATTTGAAATTTCCAAAAAAGCAGACGCGTTCCTTGGATGCCGCAAAGCTCTACAGTCTAGACATAGCCTATATTCTTTATTTCTGGTAATCTCATCCTCTCACACACATTCATCTTCTAGCACCTCTATGTTCACAAGTAACATGTCTACCTCTCTACCCACAATCTCTCTCCTACTGTCAAATATAAAATCTTGGCCTGTGTCCCTGACATTTCCTCTTGGATGTCTAGCTATTAAGAGCTTCTGATATGCCCTCTGCCTAACCTTCCTTGATCACTGTGAACATTTCTGCCATCCTGTTTGTCATTCAGGTCTGTAGCCTGGGTGTCATCTTTAACTCAGACTTGTCTCTCATATCCAAGCTATGTCTAACTCTTGTTAATTCTTTCTGCATAACATCTCCAAGATGTGGTCTTTCTAATCCATTCATGGAACTAAAACTCTTGACGAGCTTTCATTAGCTTGTGTGTCTATTACTGCAAGATCTTTCTATGTGGCCTGTGCAAATGGAGGTGCTGCAAAGAACATTTTTCTAACCCATTACTTTGACCAAAACATTCCTTTCATTGCTTTAATACACTGGCTTTTCCTTCTTTATTGTATACAATGTACATCATAAGCTGCATGTCTTCACTTTCAGGGCCCTTCATGGTCTGTGCCCATTCTACCTATCATCTCTGATCTGCTAATGAGATGTTGACTCTTGTCTACAACTGCCTCCAGCAAGTGTCACATTTTCAGAACACCTTTGTGCTTTCTGTCATACTGCTCCTTATATTTGGGAGAAGCTCCCCACAGATGCCTTCAAAACCCTGGTTAAATCACTCTTGTGCCATGGTGCCTACAAAAAGCTTGACAATGGTCCTCTCAGGAACTCAGCTAGCTCCAGGCATGGTTGCCTAGCAACACAGTGAACCTAGTAAAGCCTCTGGAAGTAACAATGTTCCCTGTTTGATGAAGGGTTAGTAGATCCCTATTTAAGCCTGGTAGCAACAGTAGCATAGTTACTGCTTAGTGTGTTCTACCACTGCAGTTGTAACAGACCTACTTTCTGTTCAGCCCTTATTCCTCCCCTTGTCTTCTTGATTCCAGTTTCTGAACCCCTGATTCCTAACTTTGATAATGACTCTAGTTCTGCCCTCTGATTCCGTTCTGTTTTTTGATTCTTGGCTCTGACCATTGTCTTGCCTGTAGACCCCAGCTCCAGCACAGCTTTCTGATTCTCTGACCATGAGGGCAGACTTCCACTCTGGCCACTAGGTCACATTGGCTACACACACTTGGTGTGTGACAGGTTAGGCTGCCAATGCCCATCTGGCTACTAATATTGTCTCATTATTTCTTTATACTCCCTGTTGCTCTTTCTGTAGCCATCTGTTTTTGCTTGTCATTCAGATTGTAAACACTTCAGGGCAGAGTCTGTTCTTTTGATGTCCGTTTGTACAATGTTTTAACAAAATGGGGGTCCTGGTCCATGAATAGAGCTTCTAGGTGCAATGGTAATACATAATAAACTAAATCTAGGGACTTACCAAATTCATGGTTGGTCCATTCTCACAGTCATAGGACTTTAAAAATCATACATCTCATGTTAAATATTTAAATCTGAAATATCAGTTTTGTTATTGTAGGGTTCTGACTCAAACAGGGAGGAGTCACAAAGCTATTGTAGAAGGGTAGTGGTATTGCCAGTCTTACTTCTGTGCTGCTGCTGGCAGAAGTGCTAACTTCAGAGTGGGGCAGTTGGATAGTGGCAGCTGCTGGCCAGAAGCTCAGCTCTGAAGGCAGAGCCATGACCATGAGCAATTCAGAAATAAGGATTGGATGGTATGGTATTGCTACTCTTATTTCTGTGCAGTTGCCTTCAGAGTTGGGCCCTCAGTCAGCAGCCACCATTGCCAGCAACCCAGCTCTAAAGGTGGCACTGAAGTAACAGTGGCATGGTATGATATTGCTGCCCTTACTTCTGTGCTACTAGTGGGATGCTACCATCAGTTCTGGGTGCCTGGCCAGCAGCTGCTATTCTCTGACCTCCCAGCTCTGAAGTAGCACAGAAGTAAGTAGCAATACTGTGACTGGGGCAGCCCGAGACGAGCTGCCGGCAACTGGAGCCCTAGGTGGACTGAGCGATCAGCACCGCCGCATCCAAAGCCCTCAACGGTGGTGTGTCATCATTGGGTGCCCTGTTTAACATGGCGCCCTAGGCGACTGCCAAGTCTGCCTGTACGCATGGGCCGCCCCTGACTGTTACCCCATACAATATCCTTGTGACCCTCACAATGCTCTTTTATGTCAGGTCTTCTAGTTCGAGAACTGCTACTCGCTCTCTTCTAAAATTTGTATATGTAAATATAAACAGAAGCCAGATTTCAGAGGGGAGACCTTTTTGCAGACCATGTTGCAGTTTTTATGGCCATGAATTTGGTGGGAGCCTAATTTTTTATATATATGTAAAATTAGACTTAACGTAGGCTCCAGTCCAGAAAAGCACTTAAGCTCATGGATAATTTTAAACATGATTAGTTCCATTGACTTCATTGACACCACTCTTGAGCTTCTAGTTTTAAATATGCTTGAGCATGCTACTGAATCTGGGTCATAGTGCATACATTTGATATCATGTAGGCCAGAAGGAATGGTGTAATTCATTCATGTTTTTTATTTTTGTAGAATTACGTCATAGCACATTGTCTCCACAACATTCACGTTAAATTATTGTTAACAGTGTTGCAACAAACACCAAATGAAGTCATGATGCTTGGTTATTTTTTCAAGTTTTAGGACCCCTTTAAGTTTTATTGCTTTTTAAAAAATTTAATATTACACAGTATTCTATATTTTAGGCCTCTGGATAACCTGTCTTTAGGTGGCTCTCTCCCCTTTTACAGTTGTAAATCTTCACAGAGATAATATGTAATAAATCATAAAAAGCCTACATTCCTTTTTATGCAATTCCACATACTGTAAAATATCTGCACATCAGCTGCATCCAGCACACACAAAAACTGTCTAAAAAAGGGGCCAAAAATTTTATTTTGAACTGAGTTTTTTTACGTTTGACATATATCCTTTCTCTAACTTTGTAATATGAAGGTTTTGTATATTACTGTTGAAAGGACAATTCTGAATTCTACTCCTGATTTACTGTGGAATTTCCATTGTTGTCATGGAAATTATGTAAGAATGGACACTATGCCATCCTAAATCAGTGAAATATATTTAAAAGGCAACATGTTCAAAATATTGCTTCTGTGGGTGTGTGTCTCTGGAATACACATACTGTTTGCATATTTTCATTTATATGTACTGATGAGAATGAATGTGCTCATATGGGCTTCATTTAAGGACCAAAATCCATGAAAAGACTATCTCTGAGTCTTGTGGGCTGTGAATCAAGACCTGCATGCATAAATCATTTGTTTGTAGTGACAACTGAGTCTAGCACCAGTAAATTATCATAGAAATGTATGGTGGAATGGACCTCAGGAGGTCATCAAGTCCAGAACCATTGCTTTGAAGCGGGACTAACGTAAGCGTTGGCCCTCCCTAATGGGTTTGTTAAGTCTGTTGTTAAAAACCTCCAATGATGGGGGTTCCACAATCTCCACTGGATGCATATTCCAGAACTAAACTCCCCCCCCCCCCCAAAAAAACAAAACAAAAAACTAACCTCTCCTCTTTTGCTGTATATTCTAAGCCTATTATATCTGGTCTTCCCTTCAGTACAGGCAGTCCCCGGGTTACATCAATCCGACTTATGTCGGATCCCTAGTTACAAACGGGGGGGGGGGGGGGGGAGAGAGGCGCAGCTAGTTCGGGGTGCCTCCCCCACTGTCGCCGCCTCCGGCGGCGCGGGGGGTGCTTCCCCCCAGCAGACCAGGGAGATGCGGAGCTAGCGTCCCTCCCCCAGCTGACCAGAGAGACGCGGAGCGGCTTTTCTCGCCGCGGAAGATGCGGGTCTACTGGGGGGAACCAGACACCAGCCAAAAGGGGGCACCCCAGAGCGGAAAAATTAATTTCCTAGGGAACAGCAGGAGCAGCAGGCAGAGAGACCCATTGTGTTACAGTCCCCACCTTGGGAGCAACAGCTCTTTTCCTCTTCAGCACTAAAGCTACAAGTATCTTGTTAGCGTCACGTGAAATTAACCAGTCCCTTCCAGCCTGGCAGAGGTGAAGCTGAAAAATTACCCAGTGGTGTGGGTGGGCAAGAATGGGGAGGAGCAGGACAGAAGGGAAGAGGGGATAAGCCCCAACCACACACCCTGGCTGGAGTGGAGCAGGGTAAGCCCCGAGGGGATGGGTCTGGTTGCAAAGTGGGTGAGTGGACAATGAGGACCCACCTGTGGCTAAACTCCAGTTCCCAACACAGAATTTTTCTTTAAAATTAATCCTGTGGATAAATTCACACACACACTTCACAGGAAGGGATTTCCATTTTCTGTTCAGCAGAATACAACAACAGCTTTGATTGTATCAATATTTCACTGTGCTCTCCAATGACTATTGATTACACTTAATACCCATTTCACTGAACCATCTGTAGCAAATTCTATTTGGAACAATAATATGCATTGAATAAACTTTTTTAGTTATAAAAAACAAAGATTCTGACTATTAAATGAATAACTGGGATCTTTCAGGTACCCCAAAAGGAAGATTTGGATATAGCATGAAACACTGAAACTTATGATCGATTTTTAATTAAAATATCAACCAAAAAAACCTTCATATCAAAACAGTTTGTGTTTTTCTTAGAATAAGGAAGTTGTATGAGAATCAGGGTCTTGTCCACCTAACTCCAGCTCCCCGTCCCCCCCAAAAATATGTACCAGTTCCGACTTACATACAAATTCAACTTAAGAACAAACCTACAGTCCCTATCTTGTACGTAATCCGGGGACTGCCTGTATTAACAGAAAACGAACATCTCTTAATAATTGAAGACCTTTATTAGGTCTCCTCTAAGCTTCTTTTCTCAAGACTAAATATATCCATTTTTAACCTTTGCTCACAGATCAGTTTTTCTAAATGTTCATAATTTTTCTTATACCCAGAATTGGACACAGTATTTCAGGTGAGGTTTTGCCAGTACGAAGCTGATTGGGACAGTTACTTTCTTTGTGTGATATGACACTTTTGTTAATAAAACCCAGAATGCTATCCCTTTTTGGAGCTGCATTGGACTGTTGATTCTTATTAAATATGTGAGCCATTATAATGTCCCCTATCCTTTTTAGCACTACTGTTGCCAGCTAGAACTCATTTTATAGCTGTATATAAGAATTTTCCTTCCTAAGTGAAGTACTTAGCACTTCTCTTTATTGCATTTCATTTTGAGGATTTCAGACCAATTCTTCCGTTTATAAAGGTCCTTTAAATTCTAATCCTGTCCTTCAGAGTGCTTGCAACTCCTTCCATCTTTTTAGACACAGATTTTGTAAGCATACTCTCTGCTCCATTATCCATAGTATTAATGGAAACATTGAATAGCGTGTGGATTCAAGATTCACTCCTGCAGGAAGCTATTAGTTATGCCCTTTAAGTTTGGGAGAGAACCATTGATAACTATTTTTTTTGTCAACCTGTTGTGTACTTTATATATTCTGTGTGCCCAATAAAGCATTTATACAAGCAGAGAGTGCTCTGAAAATTTGGAAAAAATTCCTGCTACCTCCACTGTTTATATTATTGGTGCAAACTTATTTATGTGTGATTATTTTTCAAAATTTAAACAATGAAGTTCTTATAACATTTAAATATTCTAATATACATAGTTAATTTCTGATTTAAATTAAGAAACACAACTCCTCTATACTGGGTGTTATTTTATATGTATATATGTAATGAGTATGAAATGTTCTATAATAAGGCTGTCTAAATTAGTCAGAAAAATGTTTAGTAGCCAGCTGTTTTTATTGTATTTTGATCGTCAGTGTGTTTAAATGTGAGTTTTTAATTAGGACATGGTCATCTCCTAATTTTACAGACGGGAAGAAATTGTATAAACCTATGTTCTTATTGTGAACTTTGTATACAATATTTCTTCAGCCTCTAATATTGTGTGAAGCACAGGAACTGCTTGGATTAATTGAATATGGATCAAAGAACAGAATCCAAACAGCCTACCTGAGCTCCTGCTGCTGTCATTTCTGATGCCTGAAAAGCTGTTGCCTCCACATGTTCTGCTTCCAGTGCCAACATATGCTCCTAGGAGATGGGATAAGGGCATACCTTGATATTTCTCATCTTGATATGCATAGAAGCAATCTCAGTTCCTTCACCCATCCCTCAAAAATTGTTAGGAGAAGACATATTCCATCAGCTATTCTGTGGTAGTAAGTATTTCCAGGGATCTTCTAGAAGTAAAAAAGACAATGTTAAATAAGATCCTGCACTTCTCCACGGTCCTTTTCAAGAGGGATGTAATGTAATTAAAATACTATTAGATTAATTTTCTAATTATTGACAAAACAAAAATATAATGAAAAGAGGTGGATAGAGAGAAACCATGGCCAATAATATAAAACAAGCCTGATAGTGCTTATTACATGAGCTAAAAATGTGGTGAATAATAAAGTAATAATCTGATCATGTAATATTGTCAGCAATAGTGAGACATACTCTAATAGTTCCAGGTATTTAAACTTCTGCAGTTGCCTGTACAGATTTGATAACTGCATTCCTAACTGCCAGTTAGTCTATCTGGAGAAATATGTTTTTGCAGGTGCAAAAGGAAACCTGTGTGTTTCTGTGGAAATACTTGTTGCATTTGCGTGTGAAATTTTGCCCTGTTGCAAAGTAAAAATAATGTCTCTACATAAGGGTTATGACAAATCCTTTGTCTTTTTACGTTTCATTTCAGTAAAGGATAATTTCACACACATCTTTTGAAGACTTTTATAAAGGAAGGATTCTGGATATTGTCAAAACTAAGTTTAAATCATCCATCTTTCTATTACTTGCATATAGATTGCAGGTATTCCAAATAAGTCTTTTATATGCTCAATGTTGATTTTATGACTAGCGGCTGAATTTCATCCCTTGATGTTTGAAGAAAATGTAACATTTTTAAATTATTAAAAACAGAATAGTATCCAAGGTTTAGATAGAAGTTCATGTTTTCCCAGCATTGTTAGCTCAAGATATAACTCAAGTTTTCACATACCTCAAGTCCTATCTGCTTCCAGCCATCTAACTCAAGTTTAGTAGAGCTTTTCTATATGAGCTAGCTGGCCTAAGCAAGTCAGGTGGTTTGAAGCTCAAGTGCTTCTGGTGCTTAGAGCCAGTAATGCACTGGGGATACATCATCTCCAGTCATCAGCTGCTAATTAATTTGCTCTGTGATGCTAATCAGACCACTCTGTGTTTATAGCATGGCCACTCTCCCTGGAAATAGGCTAACTTGAGTTCACTAATTGGAGTATATTTACTTAAGTTAACTGTTTTGGTGGTGTAGGTAAGCTCAGTTTAAACAACCAGAACACTAGACTGACTACTATATTGTAGCCACTAACTCAGTTCTTTTACCACTGATTTTGGAGCACCTGTGTTTAAAGAACAGCACAAGCAGTCAGGTTGGTTGTAATTTGGAAAGGTACAGAATTTCTTCCCAGTGCTTGAAAATATTCTTGTTTATCATTCTGAATTAGTGCACAATTTAGTAATCAAAAGAGACTGATGGTTCTGGATGGTTCTTTGACTCATTTTTGCATCTTGGAAGCCTTCTCCTTTTTTATGGCTACATCACTTGCCATCTTGTATTATCTCAGGTTAAATAATATACTTCACTACAGTCTGTTTTATAGAAGACTTTAAATACAGTGGATGGTTTTGATTTTCTGGGAAATATGCATATGCACTGTGACAAAGAATACAAAAGCAGAACTCCCCCCACCCCATACACAAGAATGCAGCTGTTTATTATAGCTGATGAAGAATTAAATAACTTTTTTGGACCATCTGTGATGCTTACTCATTTGGCCTTCTGCTTTTTATTGTCATTAAATGTAGCTTTTGAATTAGTGGTGCATTTGAGCTCTGAAATTATCACTACTAATCATATATTGTGAAAGAATGAAGAATATACTATTCAAAGAATCACTAAGTATTGTTTGATTTTATAGTTGCTATATTCTGTGTTTATGAGAGTCGTGCTACCACTGTCTGACTGTGAAAAAAATTATTGGGAGCCAGATCACAACTAGTCCTGGTGGGTGCCTGATGTGATGGAGAGGAAAAACTTCTTGTTTCCTTTACCAGTGTGGCTGCAGGCAGTCCATGTGCAGGTCCAGACCCACAGCCCAAGAACATAGGAGAATCCAACCACAGAGGTGACGTTAGGGACCCAAAATGTGACTTATCTGTGCTGAGTTGCATCTGTGAATGGGCAGCTCAAGCTATATCCTGTAAAGGCTGTGCGTATTGTATGTATTTCAACACAATGCCTGTGGGAGAGGTGCACCTTCAAACCTGTTCACTGGGGTGTAAATTAAAAGCCACAGTAAATATCCATGAGATTTAGCCAGCATAGCTGGGAATGCTGTGCTGCCTTCAGAGCTGAAACAAGCTTCCTTGATGATATGTGTTTGTAGGGACACCTGCATTTGTTTTTTCAAAAAAGAAGGGAAATCAGCAGGAAGGAAAATGGTGTAAAGGAGACTAGTTGTCTAATAAGTGAGTTTGCATCTCGTGGAGGGTAGAACACTTGAGATGATCCACAGGAAGTTGTTCTTCTGCTTTGGGTATGGGCTGTTGAAGTATTTAGGAGAGGCACTAATGAACAGTTTGCTAGACGGAGAGAGGAGGCCAACATTAGGAATGAAATTAGAGACAAATAATGGAGCGATACCATGCTTTTATTTCAAAATGAAATCCCCAGGGTTATGGTCTCTGCTCTAGCACCCTTAAAATCATTGGAGTGCTCGATTAATTAAGCTTTTCTATGTTTGTCACAAACTACTAGGGGGAAGAAATCTAACTGAACTCAAGCCCTAATGAGAATTGCCTGGATCTCTGTTACAGTATTTGTAGTGAGAGTGTAATTCAGGAAGCCGAAAAAGGAGATCGCTGATTTCAGTGACAGAATGAGTTGAGATGGGAAAACATATATTAAAACATGAAATCTTGGATCATGAAAATTTAAGATTTTAAAATATTCTTAATTGTGATGATCTGTGCTATTAAGAAAAGATGTGTGTATTCTGTCTCTGCATCTAGCTACTTCAGCAGTTCCTGGCATGAAGATCTGTCATATTGCATATCTTGAAGTATTTATTGACAGAACATGAATAAGGCTTTCAATTTGAGATCTACATGGCCAGAGGAAATTGGTTATGGCTGGGACATCCATGTGTTATGCCAGTCCACAGATGCATTTTTGACATCTAATAGCTGTTGCCACCAAGCGTAAGCAAGCTAGAGTAACTCTCATGGGTAACTCTCATGGTTTTCTCATATGGTAAAGGGTAACTGACCCTTCACAGAATAGCTCTCAAATTAGAGCAGTGAAAGATGAACTTTATATCGCTTTTGTGGTCATGTCCCTGATCTGAGCTCTTACACTTAACCTGCTGGGAGTATGATTCTGCTATTGTCCTGAGTTAGTAGAATTAACAAAAATGTAAAAAACTAATGTAAAAAGATTGGCTCAGGATTTGGCCATAAGTAAACATTATTATTAAATATGAAAATTATCCGTTTGAAATTTTAAAAAAATTACATAAAATAATTGAGAATTATCTATTTGTTAGGTGTATCCAACATCCTTAACGGATGTCACAAATCCATATGATATCCCCTCAAGTTGGATTTAGCATTTGCATCTCCGACTTAGCTCAGAGATGTGCAAAAACTTGCTAAAGTAGACATATCCCAATTGGTGGCACATCTAAGCAGCCTTACAAGCATAAATTATTATAGCCAAGGTCAGTGGTAATTTCCTCTATCATTCACTTGTTTCTAACTGGAGCATGCACAGATCTCCTGGGTTTGACGTCTGTTATCCAATTATTATTGTTTAATTCAGAGAATGTAATACATTTAATCATGAAAACAAACATTCATAAGAAAACATCGGCTGGGACAGTGTGAAATCCAATTCATGCTGTTTTGCAAGTTTATCTAAACTGTGCAGAGATTAATATCTAAGATCTGCATCTAGGCTGTCCCTGGGGATGTGTGGGGCTCAGGGTAGTTTCTCCCTTTCCCCTAGGCCTCACCACTTTTTGCATCTTGCTGCCTTGCTCTGCTCCTTCTCAGCCCCATTGCACTTTTCCCCCAGTTCCCATCTCTGAGCAACAAAAATGGGGATTAGTGAGGGTGGTGGTGGTGCTGGCATCAGGGGTCATTCTCTAACCCCTGCACTCACCACGATGGTGGAAAACAAAGCGATCCTGCACCTGCTCACTTCACTCCTACAACCCATCTCCAAGCCCATCACTCAAGAGAGTGGAGTGGGCTGGGGCTGCGGCTGGGTGGATCCACTTCCCACCACTGCAGTGAAGTGGAGCAATGTGGTTGAGACATGACAGAGTGGAGCAGGCTGAGGCTGGATTGCTCCACTTCCCTCAGCTCCCACCACTTCTGGTGAGTGTGGGCAGCTGCCTGGAATCATCCAAGGGGCAAGATGGCTCCAAACATCATGGTCTTAGTGATTTGTGTGCCCTGAAATTACATGTATCCATATGATTAATTTCTGTCTTAAACTGGGTAGAGATTTGGGGCCATCTGCTCTCAATTATACTTAAATCTACTTTTGGCTGCAGCTCATTTCAGAATGTGGCATACTTCTGTCAGAGTTGGAGCAGATCTGCTCTACAGGGAAAAGTCAATCTAAGTTATGCATTTTGAGAAGCATTAGTAATGTAACTCAAATCCCCATAGTTTAGATCTACTTACCACAGAATCCATACTGCCCAGGGTTGACAGAAGAAACTCTCCCAGTCACTCTTTTTTCTCATCTCCTTCTGACAGAGTACCAGAGTTGATGGAAGAGTGTTTGGTAGTTGATTTAGGAGGTCCACTCTTCAGCTGAGCCACTAAATCAAACCCCGGTGGATTAATCACCATAGCATCAATCTACCCCATACTGGAGACATACCCTTAGGAATGAACAAATGCCCTGATATAGCATGGAGGTGTTGATGGAGGTAAGGCACAAAATTAAGATCTTGACTGCTTGCGATCACAAAGTTCATTGGCACTTTTCCTAACACTGTGAAAGAAATGGTAGCTTTGCCTAATTCCAGTCAGGGCAATTTACATTCCAAAAACCTTTAAGTACCATGCTGCTTCAATTGCATGGTAGTCTTCTCTTCTTGTCTTATGTTACTGCTGTGCACAGCTCCCACGTTCCACCCCTAACAGACAAATTTTCAGGAAGGGATGAAATTATTTCTATGTCACTAGTGTGCAACTGTTTCACCCTGAAGGCTAAGCATGTCATTTCAGAAAAGGTCAAGAGGACACAGTCAGTACTTTGGTATACATTCTCAGTCCTGTTCTGCTCCCTTGCATTGTTCAGTTTGAGCAAATGGAGCAGCAAACATTCGGAAATGGCCTGTTGGGCATTCCAGCAGCATGGAGAAGTTACAAGCTAGTGTAGCTAGCTCTTACCTATCTTAACTGTTTCCTGTGATGTGTGTTAGGGGGAAGAAGAGGGACTGGTTGGAATGCAGCATGGGTTTCAGCTATCCTCAGTGGTCTTATAGTCACCTGGGTACCAGATCCAGTATCCAGGCTGCACTAACCAATCGGTTGTCAGATTTTCCTGCTTTTACCTTTTTTTGGGCTGCTGTGTGGGGAGGTGGAGGGTAGATCCCTCCTGGGTGGGTGCCCCCTCCCCCTCTCCCTGAGATTTGATCAGAACCAGTCAAGCTCTTATCCTGATCTTCTGGAGAGTCCCACAAACTGGCAAGGAGGTAGGCAGTGGAGTAACCAGAACTGTTACTCTCCTCTTTTCCCTATGATGCAACAAAGAAAGGACAACATCTTCTCAGACACTCCTTTCTCATATGAGCATTTGTTCAGTGGCAGCAGAAAAAGCAGCAAGAGGCAGTGTCCCAATAGCAGGGAGGCTGATTCTGACCATTGGATTATAAAAGAGCATTATTAAGGCAGTGTATTTTTAGTGCAGGATATACACATGTTCTTCTTAACACAGGTGTCCTTTTGACCAAAATTTCAACCCAGAATGGCTGGTGCTGGGGGGAGTTGGCTCAAAAACATTGTCTCTGCAGGGGTGGGGATGGGGAGGCAGAGGTGTAGCTGGGGGGGACCAGGCGTGAACCAGGAATCAGTAGTCCTGGATTGCGCCCAGTGCTAGATGCTGCACCTCTGCTTTTTAAATGTATTAAGAGACACCAAGCTCTGCAGTTTCCCCCCTTATTGACTAATCAAGTAGTCAATGGAAATTCCATTGATTACTCGATTAGCTGATTAAGCGCAATTTAACATCCCTAGATGCAACCCTATGCTCTGGCCATCCTTAAACCTCCAACTGCAAGAAGATGGGTGTATGTAATGGGATGGATCCCTCAGTAATTGCTCAGTTCTGTTCATTCCCTTTGAAGCTTCTGGCACTAGCCACTGTTGGAAAACAGATGCCAGAGTAGATGAATTATTGGTTTGAGCCATTGTTCTTAGGCTATTTAGTGTATGAAGAAAGTTTAGGATGCAATTAGTGCATGGAAAATACTGCATTTCTCCTACTCATTTAGGCTTCCCGGGATTTTGTAGTGTTTTCACTCAGCCTGTGTATGTTGGGCAGTAATGAGAGGACCCTGTTACTATCACTATCACAACTAGACACCCATGCAGCATATAATCATATTCAGGCCACAGAAAGTGGTGCCAGCAGTGCTTTCTGCTACAGGATAGGATAGGGGAGGACTTGAGCATGAGTGGGAATCACAGCCATGTTCCCATAGCCTCATCCAATAATAAGTCCCAGCAGTCTAGCAAAGTGGGGAATATTGCTTGCACATGTTTGAAGTGGTAGTAAGTGTAACTGCTCCTGAGCATCCAGCAGAGACATGCATTATACAGGCATGATGCCTCCTTACGTATAACTGGTGCACTTATTTTGCTTTTCCTTCCTTGCTCTCAAAAGTACAGTTTTTCCTGTTGTGTGTTTCTTGAAAGGGGCATTCTTAAGAATACGAATAGTAGCTACATAAGCTGAAATCTTACAATTAGTGCTGGCAGTGTGGTTGTGATTGCATGATAATGATTGACTTTGTATGTCGTCATCATTAAGCAGAGTTCAGCAGGAACATAAGTTATGTAAACTCCAATTTGTGAAACAGTTTAGTTTAAATACAAAGAATAAATAACATTAAATAGACAACTAAAAATATTCTCAGAATAAATAAGATGTCATGAAAAGGTTAAGGAAAACGTTATTAAGAACACATATATTGTACTTTTTACTTTTTCAGGGTTTTATTACTCCCTTTACATCTTTTAACCTTTTTTGTTCAAGTCCCTTTATTTGGATGAGCGTGTCTTCCAATAAAAGAGATACAGCAAAATTAGTATGACTGCTACATGACAGCCAAAGTTGGAAACTGTTCTATTTGCTCAGCTGTAGTGGGCTTGTTGTAACATGCTGTGTAGGAACAACAGAGGATTTTACATTTCTGTTTCAGATATTTAATTTTATGAAGGCACTTGACACTGAAAGGTCCTTTTTTTTGTCCCCCGGTTTCACCCCTGCAACTCCCATTGTAAAGTTGTACAGGCATATGCAAAGAGAGAATTAAACCCTGTTTTTTTATTTGTATTTTTTGCAGTTATGACTTGAAGAGGAATAGAAATAGCAAGTTGAAATCTATTGTGTATTTATAGGAATTGAGATATATCCTTATGATTTTGACTTTTTCATGTTACAGTATATCAGTTGCTTACCTATCTTTTTTGCAATCAGAGAAACAGCCTTAACTAGTACTGGATTACATATTTATATCAAAGATCACACTGCAAATGCATTCTTTTTCAGAGAAGCAGGAAAGATTATGTAAAAATGGTGACCACATGTTGACAGACTGCATGATTTAACAAAACCAAAGGCAATCATTTCAAAGAAAAATGTTTTATTTTCTGCCAGCAGAGTATAATGGAGAGAAATTGGCTGGTATTATTTTAAAAAATTGCTCAAATCACTGTAGTTAGTGTAAAATTGTCTATGGAACTATTTCCTGTAAGTTAACCAGACATATGATTGTATCCTTTTTATTTTGAATACTGAAGCTCACAATTCATCTGTCTTCTGTAGAGCCCATCAGGTATAATAGCTCTTTGTGATGGTTCCTGTTTTCTCCTTTCTTCTCCCTATCTAAACTCCCACTCACAACCCTCACAAAGCTAATACAATTGCTAGGTTTAAGCATCATACAGTAACTACCATTAGCTGTCTGTGTCATTGAAACTATTTCCCATTCCAGACCTTGATAATGTGTTTCAGCCATGCAAGTCCTAGGATGGAATTAAAATGGGGTTGATGCTGGTATGCAAATTACCAATTCAGCACCAAAATTGTTGCTGGTTTAACTGATTGAATTCATCTCTCTGGTGATTGGCATTACACAGACTTTGGTAGGATTCTGAAAAAAATACTCAATATTGGTCTTAATTTCAATGGGTCAACAAAATTACCTCAGTGTATGCCACCTTGTGTCAACCTGGTTCAGCATGTGTCTGTACTTCAATTTGTTTTCCTCTGATGTTAGTACCCTGTTTCAGTGATGCAGTAAAATCACTTCCCTGTGTGACACTGAGCCATGGTAGACATAGTGTGAGTGTAGATGCTGTATTACCATATTGATCCTACCCTTCCTTCAGCTGCTGTCCCACTGTGCTGGAAACTGACTGCTTTGGTCACAAATGTAAACTCTACTTCCTAAGGGTCATGGAGATTAGGAGACCCCCTTTAAAGCCCTGTGAATTTTTGGTTGTCCAGCTTGGCTGGGACAGGATAGTTTGGGAATTCTGGGCCTGAGGCAGGTGGGGAGGAGATGCTGTACATACACATTTATAGAAATGTGCAGACAGACACAGAAATGTCTATGATCAGATGGCACAGGGGATTCAGGAGAAGGAGTGCTGTGTGAAAGTGAAGGAACTGTGGCAGGCGTTTCAGAAGGATTGAGAGGCTGTCGGTCTGGTGCTGAGCTGCCAACTTGCCACTCATACAAAGAGTTTCAAATCATCCTTGGTGGAGATCCCACCATCACCCTGCAAACCACTGTGGCTATCTCAGAGGGGCCCACGTCTCAGGCTTCTGCCATGAACAGTGAGATTGAGGAGGAAGAGGTAGAGCATGGGGGGACATGTGACCAGGGGTCCAGCTGTGCTGTGAACCAGGGCTGCACTCCAGCCCAGTCAGTTCTTGCGGTTAAGTACAGGTGAGCCCAGTGCTCGGGAAGAAACCTCAACTAAGTCTGTAAATGTATTTCCCATTACAGTGATGTACTAATAGTGCTCCCCAACCTAACAGAAGACAACTATTGACTTTTTATTAATTTACAAGAAGAGGTCACATTAAAGCAAAGAGAGGTAGAATTACTTGCTTTTCATATCCACCTAGAGATAAGCAAGGAGTAGGGTGCATGTGGAGCAGTGTGTTTCCTGGAGGTCCGCTGCAATCCTCTTCTGAAGCTTTCTAGCACAGTAGCCTTGTTTTCTCCTCCTCCGTTGGACACTTTCCCATATTATACCACTATAACTTTGTCAGGCTCCATTGTAGTATGCAAACTAGTGGCATACAGGACTGGGCAGATTCATAACACAAGCAGAACCTGTTCTGTCTGTGACTTTGTCGTGCTTGAGAGTGAAATATCAACTAAAATCACTGCCTTTGGAAAATGATGCCATTGTTCACTGTCATAGCCCATAGTTTCGCTGATCAGTTCCCTCCTCTCCCTCACCTCTGGTGAGCCATATTTTCCATGATTGGAGCTGGGAGTGGCACCATGTACAAGCAATCCTGAGCAGAAGTGTGAATAAGCAGTTCTAGTTGACTACTTTAAGGGGACAAAGGAAGGGAATTGTGAACCATAGATTTTGCTTTCTACTGACACGGTACCTCCATGTGTTTTATCTGTAGCTGCTGCCATTGCAGCCTTGAGGGATTCCCTCTGCCCAGCCACAGAATTCATGAGCCAATTGAAAAGAAAGAAGAGGCACTCAGGGTGATGACATGTTCAGCCAGATCATGCAGGTCAGTTCTGCGTCAGACTGTGAACGCAGGGCCTGGAGGATGAATATTTCAGACAGGAGTGAGCCTCAGTAGGGAAAAGGAGAGAGAAGGAGATTATCCAATGGGACTCCTCAGGAAGCAAACATAGGTGCGGCAGATTCTTGTGGATCTACAGGTTCAACACTTGTGGGCTTGCCTCTCTTTGCAGTCCATGGAGAAGAGCATTACAGATTCCTCCTTAACATTCCACTTGGCCTCAGGGGCCACTTCGCTATTCTATCACGTCAGGGGACATTGAGCACAACCATAGCTTCACATACTGACCTATGAGAGCCATGGCTGCTCTGTGATTAGTTAAAATGGACTCATAGGATTTAAGGTTAGAGTGCTTTTCCCTTTCTGAAGTTCTGATCCATAAACGTATTTTTTTAATTTAATGGCTTTTAATTTGCAAAGAACTTTTTGTGATGTTTTCATGACTTAGTAAAATTCTATTATTTAGAAAATAATTTATCTTTATTAGCTCCCAACGTACACTTCAGAATGCCTAGTAGTACTTGAAGCACCCACTCATCCTATAAGTTACACAACTTATAGGATGAGTGACTAACCAGAATAATGCTCATAAATACGCAGCAAGCACCACAAAATTAATGGATGCATTGACAACATTATATTCAAAGATTCTCTCTAAGCACCATGAAATCCCTAGCATATCCCAAAACAGCAGAGCCAGGTAGAGTCTAATTCATCACAAAGTGCTCTTTCAAACTTTTCCTGATGCATGTAGCTCTCTTTTAAGTTAATTTAATAGCTCTTGTGTTGGGCTGCTCAAACTCTGCGGACAGCTGCTCCACCTCTTTTCTCCACCCTGATGTCAACTTTCCTTCCTTGCATGGTACACAGTAGGCAACTACAAGTACTGGGATAATTTTTCCAGCGATCCAATCAAGAGTCAGCTAATTATATCAGCATCCCTTCAATTTACCAAAAGCACATGCAGACGTAATTCTACACCTGCTGAGCTGGTAGTTAAATCATTTATTGGTGCTATTGAGATGGCTGCTATATAGCTTCATGAGTTAGAGGGCAAGGGGGAGGCTGGCTCTCTTGGGATCACTATTGGCATATCAACATAGCCATTAGCAGGGCTCGCTGAACTGCGGCGAGCCTTGCTCGCCAGCCGCACTGTCTGGCGATCTGTGCATGCGCAGATCACCCGAACCTGGCTCTTCTGGGTTGCAATCTACTCGTCCCGGGCGAGTAGATTACTAATGGCCAGGGCTTGACAAATAATGCAATCTTCCATTAGGGAAAGAAAGTCCTAGCTTGTGACTTTCTGAGTAGTTCTGTGCTCTTAAGGATCTGTCATGCACCTTTCCTGATCAGCCAACACTGATGTTAGTTAAGTATCCTAGGTTGCATAACCATAGAAAAGTAGCCCTTTCAGTTGATGTACTCTGTGGCAAGGTGATCTGGTGTCAAGTTGGGGTATGCATTTCATCTATGGGCACCACTATTTTTGGGAACCCCACTGTTGCAAAACCATCCACCATACTCTGTATATTGCCAAAAGTCACAATTCTGTATGAAGGAGACAATTAATTGTCCTACACACTGGCACACCAAGAGACCCCCTCCCCCCTGTCCCTGCATTATTCTCCTCATGGAGTTTTATGCTGACTAGTAGCAATCTGGCATTGTAAATTACTGTGGTGGGATCAGTACTCACCTTTTCACGGTCTTTGAAGCTCTGTTTTTGACCTCCCTACACTGGTGGGCAAACTCAGCACACAGGTCCAGGAATAAAAAACAGGACTATGTAGCACTTTAAAGACTAACAAGATAGTTTATTAGGTGATGAGCTTTCGTGGGCCAGACCCACTTCCTCAGATCAAATAGTGGAAGAAAATTGTCCCAACCATATATACCAAAGGATACAATTTAAAAAAATGAACACATATGAAAAGGACAAATCAAATTTCAGAACAGAAGGGAAATGGGGGGGGGGGAAATGTCTGTGAGCTAATGATATTAGAGGTGATAATTGGGGAAGCTATCTTTGTAATGGGAAAGATAATTAGAGTCTTTGTTCAAACCTAAGTGCAAAGTGTCCATTTGAGCATGAATGACAGTTCAGAAGATTCTCTTTCAAGTGTATTCTTAAAAGGCCTTTGAAGCAGGATGCAGGTAATCAAGTTGTTGAGACAATGTCCTTTCTGGTTGAAATGGCAAGAAACTGTTTTTTCTTTGTGATCCTGTCTAATATCTGTTTTGTGGGCATTGATCCTTTGGCGAAGTGTCTGAGATGTTTGTCCAATGTACATAGCAGATGGACACTTTCGGCACATGATAGCATAAATTATATTTCTGGATGCGCAGGAATATGTGTTCTTGATCTTATAACTCACTTGGTTAGGTCCAATAATGGTATCAGCAGAATGAATATGTGGACAAAGCTGGCAACGGGGTTTGTTGCAACGGAAGGTACCCGGGTTGGTATTAGTGTGGTATATCCTGTGGCTGTTGGTAAGAATCATCTTGAGGTTAGGTGGTTGTCTATAGGAGACTATGGGTCTGTCTCCCAGAGCCTCCTGGAGTTTAGTATCCTATTCCAGTATAGGCTGTAGTTTATTGATAATGTGTTGGACAGGTTTAAGTTCGGGGCTGTAGCTGATGACAAGTGGTGTTCTATTGTTGGTTTTCTTGGGTCTGTCTTGAAGTAGATGGTTTCTAGGTATTCGTTTGGCTCTTCCAATTTGCTTTTTTATTTCTCTGGATGGGTAGTTGAGGTTTATAAATGCTGGTAGAGATCCTGAAGTTTCTGGTCTCTGTCAGTGGGATTAGAGCAGATGCGGTTGTATCAAAGGGTTGGCTATAGATGATGGAGCGTATGGTGTGTTTTGGATGGGAGCTGGAAGCATGTAGGTAAATGTATGAGTCAGTGGGTTTTCTGTAGAGGGTGGTGTCTAATTTTCCATTGCTGATTTGTACTGTGGTGTACAGGAAATGGATCTCTCGTGTAGAATGGTCCAGGCTGAGATTGATGGTGGGGTATAGGTTGTTAAAATCTCTGTGGAATGTCTTGAGTGTTTCTTGGCCATGTGTCCAGATCATAAGAATGTCATCGATGTAGCATAAGTAGAGAAGGGCTAAAAGGGGACGGAAGTTGAGGAAATGTTGTTCTAGGTCAGCCATAAATATTAGCATACTGTGGGGCCATGCGTGTACCCATGGCTGTGCCGCTGATCTGGAGGTATAAGTTGTTCTCAAACTGGAAATAAATGTAGGTGAGAACAAAGTTACATAGGTCTGCTATCAGATTGGCAGTGGTGTCCTCTGGGATAGTGTTTCTAATTGCTTGTAATCCGTCTTCATGTGGGATGTTGGTGTATAGAGCTTCTACATCCATGGTGGCAAGGATGGTGTTATCGGGGAGGTTATCGATGTTTTGTAGTTTCCTTAGGAAGTCAGTGGTATCTCGGAGATAGCTGGGGGTTTTGGTTGCGTAGGGTTTGACAAGAGAGTCTACATAGCTGGATAAACCAGTAGTGAGCGTGCCAATACCAGAGATGATGGGGACGTCCGGGGTGTCCAGGTTTATGGATTTTGGGAAGCAGATAGAACAATCCTGGTCGGGGGTCAGAAGGTGTTTGTGTGGATTTGTTCCCGAGTAGCTGTAGGGAGGCTTTTAAGGAGACAGTGTAGTTTCTTTTGGCATTCCGAGGTGGGATCAGAGGAGAGAGGTTTGTAAAATGTGGTGTTGGAGAGTTGTCTGGTTACCTCCTGGTTATAGTCGGCCTTATTCATAATGACCACAGCAACCCCTTTGTCAGCTGGTTTGATTAAAATGTCCAGGTTGTTTTTGAAACTCTGGATGGCATGGAGTTTAGCGCGGCTGAGATTGTGTGTCGCTTGTTGTCATTTGCGAATAATGTCAGTCTGTGCGTTGTTGCGGAAGCTTTGTATATAGAAATCCAGATTGTAATTCCGACCGTCAGGGGGAGTCCATATAGAATTATTTTTCCTTTGGTGTTGATAGGGGGGATTTGGTAGGTCAGATTGATGTTTATTGTTGGTTTGGAAATATTCTCAGAGGCGGACGTGGCGAAAAAAAGCCTCAAGGTCACCACAAAATTGTATCCAGTTTGTGGGGGATGTGGGGCAGAAAGAGAGACCCCGGGATAAGACAGACTCTTCTGCTGGATTGAGTTTGTAGGTGGAGAGGTTAACAATATTATCCAGGGGGTTGAGGCAGTTGCTGTTGTAGCCTGTGGTGTGGAGCAGTTTAGAAAGTTAGTTGTCTTTTGTTTGTTGTAGGGAATAGAAGTATGTATAGATTTCTTGTCTGGTGGAACAAAAGGTCCAGGAATGTGGCTTTAAACGTCTGAAGGTTCTGATATGATCCCAGCAGTCAGTACTCATTTTTTGTGGGCCCAGAAGTGGCACTCCACAACTGCATCTGTTCTGTGAGTGCTACCAACAGTCTTGAATAGTTTCTCATTATGTCCCATAGCATTCTATCCTCTACAAAATCATTGTTCTCTGATGATGTCGTTTTTCTTGTGTCTCTGCAAATGCCAGGGGATTGTATTTGCAATGTTTGTGACAATCCTGCACAACTGTGCTGGCCTCATGCTTCTGTGTGCTGATTTATGAGATATTTTTGAAAACATGAAAAAATTATGAGATAGAGATGACATTATGGGATGGGGAAAGTTGCACCCCTTTGTTCCCAGCCACCCCTTTTGATCCATTTCTGTCATACTATGATTTGCCAGTATTTCCCAAAAGACATTGTGTTGGATGGTGGCATGCTGCATACTGGAATATCTATCCATGGTGCACTGCACCATCCATCAGCACCAACGCTCTTGGTGAGTATGCACAGTGGTGATGCAGGTATACATACACCTGTGCAAGCAAACTACTAACTGCAGCAGCTTTATGACGATGGGTGTAGGCAAAAGTCTGTGGTGTGGAGATAGTTAGAGTACCTGAATTGCTTCATGAGACTTGGACATCATTGTGGATAATGACCCTTTGGGAAGCTCAAGATTTCATGAGTACAATAAGAATCATAACCATGTAAGTAGGTGCAAGGTCAGTATCCAGAACTTCTAGTGGTGACAAAGTTAAACTACTAATAAGGTGGGGGTGCATAATGGTCAACATGTTTATCCTCATTCTGAATATCCTCACTGGGAACAAACAGGTGGAAAGATTTGCATGTTGTTTACAAATTATATTTTCCTGTGCCCAAAGAGGAAAGATATGGAGAGATGTGTTGGAGAAACATTGGCTCAAAATAACTAGAGAAAAAAAGTATATGGTATGTAATTCCAATTGGTGAACACTGAACAATTAGTATTGAAACTAGGCCTAAATGTCAACAGTGATGACAAAGTGCATATTCCTTACTTTTGATTATACGCATAGCAAATCTGAAAATAAAACCATTCCTGTACCTTCAGGAGATGAGCTCAAAAGGTTTCTGAAAAAATTCTTAATTTTTCAAATACAGAAATATTTGCAATACTGGATAACACCAGACATATATTGACTGCAGTATAATGCCGTTGGTGGTCCAATAGTACGCCTGACTAATTATTAAAGGTCGGAGAGAGAGAGAGAGATTTCCTTCCTGACCCTTCTGGCAATTGGTGTTTTTCCTTTAAATGATGCACAATTTCAATTGTCATTGAACGATATTGAGTCCTGTAAGTCTGTTGTGTGTACCTTTTAACATATTTTCATATTCCAAAAAGTAAAAAATAGCTCTGTGATTTCATAGCAAACTTTTCACATGGAAAAAAAATGTTTCTGGGGTGAGATCCATCATTAAAATATTTGTCTGTAAAAGTAAATTCTTGAAAAAAAAAATTACATGAGTCTGAAGTTAGAAATGGAATTTTCATCAACCATAGCTGTAAAATTATTGCCATTGTGCGATAATTTGGCATGTATTGACCACTATCAACAATATTCTTTGAGAAAATGTTAACTACAAAATGGAATGTATATCTATTAGTGTTGAACTTGCTAGCCCTTACATACTTATATATACATTTTAACAGTAAATGAGCATGGGGATAGGAGCAGGGGGAAAGGACATAGGATAGATTTTGTGGAGTCTTACCTTTTTGCCTTGATTAATTTGTTTCATATTCTAAAATTTTGTTTCCAGATATGTTTGAACACTCACACTATTTAGTTTTGTTTTATCTCAGGCTATGTCTACACTACGAGTTTTTCTCGGCAAAAAATATGCTAATGATGGAGTCATTTGCATGAGTCGCAATCTCATTTGCATATATTCTGCTGATCCCTTTTTGCGCTGGGGTTTTCATGCAAAAACAAGCAGTGTGGACATTTTCTTTTTGTGCAAAAAACGATTTTTCCTCAAGATTGGTAAACCTCCTTTTTTGGGGCATAAGGATCTTGCGGAAAAAGGGGTTTTGCACAAAAAGAAAATGTCCACACTGCTTGTTTTTGCGCAAAAACGGATCGGCTGAAAATATGCAAATGAGATTGCGAATCATGCAAATAAGTCCCTCGTTAGCATATTTTTTGCCAAAAAAACTTGTAGTGTTAACATAGCCTCAGTGTTTTCCCATTTTTCCCTTACTACCTAAAGTGGCAGAATTATCAGAACAACCGCTATATGACACATATGATTCTGTGCAAAGTAAACTACGTAATCAGAGGCCTAGTTAACTTCCTACCAATCTATAAAGAGACACACACACATCCTTCTGCCTGTCCTGGTATGTAGGGGATGCTTTCCCTGTCCTCATCTTGGTTGTAAGTCTCTGCAGCCTTAGGTGATCTGCTTCTACATGCACTGGGAGTTCAGGAGATACCAGCAAAAAGCATAATTTTTCTAGTCGGAAGGTAGGATAAAGTTGATAAGGGAAGGACAGTTAGCTTATGTAATTCCTGTAAGCACTGTACTAAGGCAGAGCTACAAATAGTCTCTTGATGAGGATTCAGTTAAAGTAAATCCTGTGCACCATCTCTGTTATAATTACTTCTTAAATCCCTAAAAAATCATGATTATGCCTTAAGAATTCTGAGATTATTTAGAGATTAATTGTTAGGTGTTTTTGGACTTTTGATATTTTTTAACTCCACTGGCCATCTGCAATGTGTGTGTCACACTTCTAAATTTATAGTGAGTAAGGCAATTCTATCTCCCTTTCACTAAAAGATTCAACAGGGGTTTGGACCCTGCAGTGCAAGGAACTATACAAACACATAGAAGGAGACATTCCCTACCCTCAAGAACTTGCAGTCTAGTGTAAAATATAGTGATGAGTGGGTGTAGGATTTGTCAAACTCATTTTATATAATAGGGATTACCAAATTTTTGTCTGATGGATAGAGAAATTTCATCTCTTTGGAACTGAACAGGGTTCAAACTTGATGACTTGTAGGTGCAAGCTCTGAAGTTCATTAATAAATGCACCCTTCCATTCAATCTGCTATAAATGCTACTCTCAGGTCTTTGAGAATGAAGTTTGGTTTCTGGAAAGCTAAGTCTATTAAATCAAAGTCTAGCATTTTTGAAGCTTGCACAGGTAGCAGGAAATCTATACTAGCCATACCTATACTATACTTATACTAGCTGTGATAAATTCATATTTTTCCTGCCCAACCTTTCCCCTATCAGCACATCACAAAGGTCTGAGCACTCAGATCTCATATCTTCATTGCAGACATTTTCCACATCAGCTATAGAAGTAACTAATAGGAAACAAAGAGTTGCATTTGCAAGAATTGGCATTAGCATACCTATGGTATTTCATTAGTTACCCCTATAAAGTACTATAGTAAAGTTAATATTTAATCAACAACTTCTTCATATGTTCATCAGTATATTCTCTTGGCACATAGCTCTTGGTATTGGTAATTGGAATTACCTGTGCTCACTGACAGGAGAATACTTTTCATTTTGTTTTGGACTAAGACCTGTAATGCTAAATTTGTTTCCAAACTTCAGTCGGGAAGAGATCGGTGCAGGAAATTGCTGCTGTTCCACCAAATTAGCTTCTCAGATAGCCTTTTAATTGGAGCCCATAACTCAGATTTTTAGTATTTTAGGAAGGTGAACAATACAAATTGAAATACAGATATTTTCCAGTAAGGGCTCAGTTCAAAGAAGGCTTTTATATACAGATGAATCTGCTAACAAATAGCATGTCATAGGATAATGAGGCCGTGTTTTCTACAGCAGTTTCACATTTCCAAACTACACTGCTGTGAAAATAAGTGGAGTGTTTATCCGTTCACTCTTAAACTGACAAATCTCTGTTAAAGACCAGTGTGCCCATTATAGAGAGAACATATGTATACAAAAAAAGTCACAACTCTAAACCAAGAGCCCACCACCCCCAATTACAATATATTATGCTTGTTCAGAACATTCATTTCCATTTAAGTATTCTTTTTTAATGGAGAAGACTTCAATTTATGTTTAAGAACAAGTAAACTATAGTACTCTGACAGCCATTCACACTTAATTCTGTGCATTAAACCAACAGCATTCTTTTCCACAAACATCCATTGTTAGGACAATGCTCTCAGACAGAATTTATGAGAAATGGAATTATGTTACCAAGGAGATAGCATTTACTATAATGAAGAGTAGATCCTAGAAAATGGCCCCTTTTACAGCAGCTCAGAACAGAGCCACAAAAGCAATTGATTGGTCTTGGCATTTAGTCTTATATCAGCTGTGTCATCCATAGCTTCAGGAGTGAGAACACTAATCTAAAGTGACATTTCTGTTCTGGCGGGCTTTTCTGCCCTGATGAAAGCAATTACTTCATTCCTAAATGATAATTTGCAGGAGTTTCAACCACTTTAATTGATAATTTTTTGTTCTGAGAAGTTCAATTGTGAAGTGATTAGCTGATTTGGTAAATAGAAATTTAAGGTGTGAAATGTACAAGTTGCTCCAAGGTAAAGTGCTGTTTGTTTGGTGCTGCAAAATTGCTTGATAAAACTGCAGTTTCTCTATTATCCTCCTGACGCTACCAATTGCATGGTTTAAAAAAAGATCACAACACTACAATTCAGTTGTGGAATTTGGGTATGAGCCAAACAGTACAATTAAAAGATCTGATGTTATATGAGCATATTTAATTGCTGTTTGAATTAAAATCTACAACGGTTAAAAAGATTGTGTAGGACATTGGTTAGACATCCTAAAAAAACTGATAGCTTTCTATTATTTCTGTTCTAATAACTCACTTTGAAAGTAAATCCTGTTATTTAAAACATTGCAACAAAAAAGGCTGATTGGTGATGATACACTTATTTTAATAAGATTCAGACACCTTTACTGAGGGAGAGACTGAGACCATGCATTTACCTGAACCACTTCTGAAACACAACTTACATGTGACTATCAAAAGCTTGAGTTAATATCTGTGTTATTTTTAACAGCATATAACATCTTGTTTACAAAAATTGTTGAAATCTTAAAACGTATTTTTGATTCATATAAGGAAAGGTGACATTTAAATGGTATTCCAGTGCTATGATATTTTCTTGTAAAGAGAAAAATAATGGTCATTTCATGTGTTAAATGAGAAATATAAAGCAAAAATGAAGGTCAAACTGATTTAGCACATCAAACAGTCTTTGTCAGCCAAGCTTAATATATCCTGAGTTTGTGGAACAAATGAAATTTTTTTGCTATGTTACACTTTGCTTCCAAACAACCATTACAACTGGTTTTATATATTGTGTGAGCATCAGACCATCAAACAGTGCATCTTTACTGACGTGTTGCTGCAGTGATGATCTACAGCAGCAATCTGCCATTTATATAAGGGCAAAATGTGCATCTATATTTAGTTGTGAAATTGGCCTATTATACTCTTGATGTTTACAGAGGCTAACATAAATTAATGATGACAGCTATGAGCAGTGCATTAGTTAAGCAGCAGAGTTCTTACCTTGAACTTGAAGATTCCAGCTTCAACTTCCAGCATATACTGTGTAGCTTTCCTCACACTTTAAAGAAAGGTTTCTGCAGTCATTACTTTTTCCTGGACAGCATTAAAGGGCTTCAATTTGTGGAATATGCTATTCATGACACTATCAGATAATAGTTTTGTTTACATTTTAGCTAACTTTTGCCTTTGCAAGAGCACTGATATTTATGGCATGGAAAAATGCATGCCCTGGAAAAGTGTTTGTTCATGCACTGGGCTTGATTTGATTGACTTTGAACTTAGTCCGATGACAAATATATCTTGTCTGATGAGAAGAACTGTTTGGAAAGACACTCTGGCTCAGTAGATTATGTGTGTTGCACTTTAAATCCCAAAGTCTCCTCAAGTGGCATGTGTCAAAGAAAGTATAGATATTGTAGTAACTGTAGATTCTACTGCTATGACCAGAAATCTGACCAAAGAGTAGAGGATATTCAACAGTTCAGGAGTTAAAATCCTGGAGTTTTTTTTAATGAATTTGTGATAATTGAATTTTTAATACAGGTTTGTCTTCCTCCTTTCAGGTTACATGCTGGATTAATTGATAAACAGAACTGTGCAATGCTAGGTTCTCCTAAGCAAACAATTAGGATGTCCTAGGATAATCAGATGTCCTTTTTCTTAAAGTAAATTGATAAACATTTTTTACCCCATTCCTATCCAAATCGTCTGAGAGTTTTTTCCATTCATCTAAAAATATTATTCTGTGCTATATGATAACATTCTTTTTAGTAATCCTAACAGTTTTAAAACTCTGAATTAGGATACCACCTATAGGAAAGGGGAGATATCTGGATCTGATACAGTACAAAGATTTACCAAGAAAAATAATAACAGGGCTAAAAGAAAAGCTGCGAGGGAAAGAAAGTTCAGAGGTTAAGTCAGAAAAAGAAACACTATCCAAAGGAATCATTGATAACAGAAGAGAAGTTAGAAATGAACAAAATTTTAGGGTGGCTTAGGTTTTGATTTTGGTATGCTAACTGTATTTGTTACAGTTTTGCAAAATCAGGCCTGATTTTGATTTTGAATTCAGGTTCACATCCTATAGAAACACAGCATATTTTGTTATATTTTCCTCTGCTCGAATATAACCGTTACACTAAAAAAATCCTCTTATTTCACAAGTACTCCCTTGCCAGTATGATAATGTAAAAAACAATACAAAAGCATGGAGTATTTTAGCATTTGTATTGTTGTCTCCTCTATCATCAGTGATGGTGCAAGTTGAGTGTCCCTGTCTGCTTGCCTTTACAATGTTCACAAATGTGTGGTGAATCTGAAACCTTTCCCCTCGTAACACAAGACCATGTGTAGTTCTGTGCCCATCATCTAAGGTCTTGTCAAGAAGTTCTGATTGTAACGTCCATTTAGTACCTGTAATCATGGTAATTTCCTGAAATACACTAAAAATAAGGTTACAGCGGATAACCAAAATGACTCTCAAGCACTTTTGTGTCTTCTGACGTTCAATAAACTTTTCTTAACAATAATATTACTTTGTACAGATGAAGCACTTTCCCTTCAGAGATCTCAAAATGATTTAAAAACATTAATGAACAAGTCTGTAAGTATTATTAAGAGTATGATTTTATGGAGGTTTGAAAGTCACACAGTTTACGACTTCCAGAGACTTCTGTGACTTCAGCCCACAGTGATCAGGAGCTGTGCATAGCAGAGGCCCCCAGAGAGCACCAAGCTCCAGTGGTCATCAGAGGATGTTGGAATTTTAACCTCCCATGGCTGGTAGGAGCCCCCAGAACTTCAAGCCAAAGCTCTCTGCAGCCATGGCGTGGAGACACCATAGCTCCCCATTTTTGTCACAGGTATTTTTAGTAAAAATCACAGGCAATAAAGAAAAAATCATAGAAGTCCATGACCTGTGCAAGAATTTTTTCTAAAGATATCAGTGACAAAATTTTAGCCTTAATTATTACTTGCTTAAATGATTTACCAAGCTCACACACAAATGTTGCAAATCTAAAAATAGTGTCTAAAAATAGATTGAGTGTCTCTTCATTGCTAGTATTGTGCTTTGACCACATTTGTCTCTTGGGTCTAGGCGGGTAGAATTCTTGACACAAGTTCAAATGGAAAAGACAGATCTTTGCCCCTATCTATAGACATATGCAACCAGGCTATGTCTAGACTGCAGGCTTTTTGCACAAGAACAGCTGTTCTTGCATAAAATCTTGCAAAATGCGTCTACACTGTATGCATGTTCTTGCGCAAGTAAATTTACAGTAAAGCATCAGAAGAGAGGGCTTCTTGTGCAAGAGTTATTCCTCTTCCTACGAGGAATAAGCCTTTTTGTGCAAGAGCTCTTGCACAAGAAGGCAGTGTGGACGGGCTAAAGGGGTTTCTTGCACAAGAAACCCCCATGGCTAAAATGGCCAACAGCTTTCTTACGCAAGAGAGCGTCCCCACTGCCATAGATGCTCTTGCACAAAAGCACATGGCAATGTGGACGTGCTCTTGCACAAGAACTTTTGCACAAGAACTCTTGCACAAAAAATTATTGCGCAAGAAGCATGCAGTGCAGACATAGCCCCAGAGATGTTCACCACATTGGAAGAACCAATATTTTTAAGGTCAGTTGTCATAGCTGACCCATGGCTAACTGACCTCCTGTAAGATCAGGAACCATATGCTCTGCTGCAGAGGGAGATATAAAAGTTTGTTGTTACCACTTTGTCTTGCACAAACAGCTTCCTTGTTGGAAGCTCAATAAGAATGTCTGAAATGTAAAAAGGACCAGTCAATGGACATTTACATTTTCCCCATGTTTTTTTTCCTTTAGGTCCTGTAGCCCATTACTTTCTTTTTTTATATGCAACCTTCATTCTCCCAATTGTTGCATTAATCTGGTATTGGATTGCACTGAAATATACCCTTTAAGAAGCCACTGTGTCAAATATATACAGTGTCCAGAAAGTTTAGATATATTAGTTGCATAAAAACATAAGAAATCCTTGATAGCAGATAGTTGGATTCATTAATGGGCCTCCACCAGGACTGTTCCAGTTTCTGTCTTCTAGTTTAATTAATTTGTCACAGGTCACTGATTCACTGGGATTATCAATAAAGTTAGAGAAGGAGACGTTTATATGCCATAGCACTGGTGGTCATTGACAAAAGATTATTATAATGGTGCACTCAAACATTAATAGCCAACTACTGCACTCACCGACTGATGTGAACCAGCTTTAACTTGCATCTTCGTTGTCTTCGTCTCCCTGAGCTCAACAGCCAAAATTATTCTAGTCAGAAATGTGGGTAAAAGAGGCAATGATAAGAGCATGCTAAGTTAGGTCAGAAAGTGTGACAACCTCTCTCTCTCTCTCTCTCTCTCTCTCTCTCTCGCTCAAATCAGACATAAATTAACCCATCTATGTTGCATAGGTCTGACTAAAGAAGAGCAATACAGTGATGTGGCATACTATAGATTAGTGATAGTAAATTGAATACAAGATGAGAAATTGTATTTCTAGTATATACATTGTATAATTAAGAAAAAACTACGTTTAGTAAGTTATATAAGCAGCAGTGTATGTTTACAGTGCAATCCATTGATAAGTATCATTGATGTAAGTATCAACCGCATATAGTGATCAAAACCACTGGGACAAAAATAATTCCTAAAGTAACTAAACTACTTTGCTTGTAACATCATACTGCCTCTAACCTAGTTACCTGTTTAACAAGTAGAGGTATTATCTTGGCTACATCAGAAAACGTACAAAAAATGCAGATAAGTGAAAGTCTGTGTTCTTTAGTGGTAAGAGTTGGGGCAAGGAGTCAGGACGTCCGGGCTCTACTTCATTCTCTGCAAATAATTCACAGTGTGAGCTAGCACAACTCACACAACCTTTGTATGTTTTATGTTTGCATGTCCCCTTTTGTACATATAATATCTCTCAGATGACACAGTTGCTTTGAGGCTTAAGTAAAGAATGTTTATAGTGCACTTCAAGATCTTTAGATGAAGGAACTATAGAAATGTTTTAATTATCTGTTTTTAATGATTAGATATAAAATGATTAGACATTAGTAGCTATTAAGCATTACTGTATCTGGTTTTGCCACTAATAAATGAAATCCATATTTCTATTACAGGCTTAAGAAACTCACTAATTAGAATAATAGAATCATAGGGCTGGAAGAGATCTCAGGATGTCATCGAGTCCAGCCTCCAGCCCAAAGCAGGACCAATCGCAACGAAATCATCTCAGTCAGGGCTTTGTCAAGCAGAGACTTAAAAACCTCTAGGGATGGAGATTCCACCACCTCCCTAGATAACCTATTCCAGTGCTTCACCACCCTCCTAGTGAAATAGTTTTTCCTAATATCCAACCTAGACCTCTCCCATTGTAATGTGAGACCATTGCTCATTGTTCTGTCATCCGTCACTACTGAGAACAGCCTCTCTCCATCCTCTTTGGAACCTCCCTTCAAGAAGTTGAAGGCTGCTGTCAAATCCCCCCTCACTCTTCTCTTCTGTAGACTAAATAAGCCCAAATCCCTCAAGCCTCTCCTTGTAGGTCAAGTGCTCCAGCCCCCTAATCATTTTTGGTTGCCCTCCGCTGGACCCTCTCCAATGCATCCACATCCTTTCTGTAGTGGGGAGGGGGGCAGAATTGGATGCAGTATTCCAGATGTGACCTCACTAGTTCTGAAAAAAGGGAAATAATCACTTCTCTAGATCTGCTGGCAATTCTCCTCCTAATGCATCTTAATATGCCATTAGCCTTCTTGGCTACAAGGGCACATGGTTGACTCCTATCCAGCTTCTCATCCACTGTAACCCCCAGGTCCTTTTCTGCTGACTTGCTACCTAGCCAGTCGGCCCCCAGCCTGTAATCATGCTTACTTGAATTTGTGTGTATGATGATCACTGGCAACACTGTAAAGTTCTTCAAACAAAAAGGTGTAGGATTCTGGGGTTTGCAGTGTCTGCAGGCCTTCTTGTGAAAACCATAGGTACGGGAACTAGAGATACGGAAGGGGTGCTACAGCAGCCCTATGTTTTACATGGGGCCCCAGCCCTGAACCTGGATTTCTACTCCCCAGTTCTTATGGGGCCATTCAGGAGAGCTTTAAATGCTTCCCAGCTGATTAGAGGAGCAACTACACCTAGGTTTTTTGTTTCTATTGGTGATTCATATTCACACATACCTTGGTGCACACAAACATTTATTGTGCATGTGGATATAAAAAATCCACACATGAATGGAAAAGATTAGAGGAAACATTGGAATGAACAGGGACAAGGTGGCGGGGGGCTGCAAGGAGATAAAAAGTAAAAATTGCTTTCAGCATCTCCATTATTAAAAGTGTTATTGTGCCAGGATTTTAGTATCATTACAAATATTAATCTACACAACTTGTGAGAATTTTTCTACATTTTTTGGTACTAGTTAATGAAAGTGGGCAATAGACTAAAGTATACGCAGTGTCATTGCCATTGGCTATAGCCATTAGATCACACTTTCAACAACATTTCTGTCCCTTGAGACATTTCTGTCCCTTCATTTTATTGCTGTAGCCCTCCAAACTAATCATTATTTATTACAAATGCAGTGCTGTCACTTTAAAAGACTGTGGAGCCTGTAGTGCTGGTGTAATTATGCAGGGTCAAAGTTGTGAAAACTGACATTTGAAAAGAATCTCACTGAGGGGATGCTTGTATTGTATTGAAAACTGGGTTTAATGGGACCATGTAAAAATTTGTCCAAATTAAAGAAAAAAACCAAAAAACTAGCGCACACATATGGAAGAAAAGACATAACAAGGGTTCCAAGGATTTATTTTCAAAATACATTCAGGAGCAGTTTTGTGTAAAGATAAACATTCATCTATTCTGTTTAAAACTTGGAGTTTCAGGACTAAAAACTGAAACTGAATTCATTGATTATTGTCCAAACTGAGGCAAGTGTAGAAAGTAAATACACCATTAATAGTCTGTTAAATTATTAATGTAGGTCTGCACATATGTTTATATTTTATAACTTTTTTAAAAGGGCATGGTAGTCTGCAAAAGTGATAAGCTTCACACTCTGTGACTATGCAGCTTTTAAAGAGACAGATCTCTGTCTAGTGTGCCTGTGTGTGTGCATGTGCCTATAAATGTAAAAGATACATAAAATACATGTTGGGTGTGGTAGAAAGGGTGCATTAGTGTAAGACTGGAATGACCACAAGAATGTTGAAGTCATGCATGAGTTATTTCTGTTACCCCAAATGAGAGTCAGTAAAATTTTGATACCACAGCATACTGCCATGTAGTTTGCCTCTGCCACATTTTATAGAATTTCAACTGTAGAAATGTACATAGTACGAATAACTTCTTAAAAATGATATATTGTGCTCCTCCACCTGTAAAACCAGATTCACCGTCAGTCCTGCTGTGCAAGCCAGAGAAGGAAAGGGAGATTATAAATAGTACATCTTAGAAACCTCTGAATTACCTAAAACAGCTTTGCTCTCACAGATATAATGTGGTGTTTTATGACATAATTTGTCAGAATCAACTAGGGCTAGCAGCTGGGTAATGCCCCTTTTTTCTTCAAGAGCCTCTGTATATTCCCGTTTGTGGGATATGGTGCTTCTGATATCAAGTTAAAGATTCCCTTTTGGGGAACCACACACAGTCCTCTTCAGTGACAGAATGGCTATGTGTTGAACCAGGAGCAGTGGAACTCGTGGGGCAGAGTGGTACAAAAAACACAGTGAGGACTGAGCTATATTTCTGCCTCTGTATCCATGCGTCTGTCCCAGCTCAACTGTGCTTCCCCTCTGACTCCACCTCATGCTTCCTAGTTCCAGTTATTCCTTCCCCAGTGGCTGATACTTTGGAAGATGAGAATGTATCAGATTCTGAGCAGGCACTTCCCTAGCAATGAGTGGGGGACAGGGCACACCGGTACCTATCAAGTGGCAGTTACTCTATATTCACATGCGGGACAGAGGCAAGAGTGGGCTTGGGAAGGGCACAAACAGCCACGAAAGTGCCTAAAGCTAGGCGGGAGAGCAAAAGCTAGGGTAATTTTTCTCCCCCTTCTATTCCTCCACACTCCCCCATTCATGTTAACCCTCACTGCCTCTGCAATGAATCCCACATTTATGGAAGATTCCCTATTGTTCCAGCCAGAAATACGGAATAAATTTACCCTCTGCAAAGAATACATCAGCTCCAAAGTTGCAATATAGAAAACGTGAGCTGGTGGAAACCCAAATAGAAGTCTAGCTTGAGCCAAACAGAATGAAAATGAAATGGTTAATCAAGTTAACAGTAACATATAGTAAACAATTGAAAGGGAACAAGAATACCTTACAGAGAAGGGAAAACTGATTATATAAGGCATCTCCTACATGGATGGTGGGAGGAGAATGTGAGTGGCCCTTTTCTCTTCCCCCAGTTTTTCAAGAGGATTAATAAGTGCCAGGATACAGCTTTTGTTATAGTTGGACCTTGGTTGGTTAGGATGGGTAAAGAGCCCTTTTAATCGATTCAGGGAAAACCCTGGCAAATCCAGCTGCCATGTGAATAGGTGAGACTGCTTATTGGTCAGGGCAGTTATGAGTAGGGGATGACAGAACTGAATTACAAATGGTTACTTGTTTGTTACTACTGAAAGGAAAATACCATCATTAATGCTCAAATATTCCAAGAGCACAGTATTGAAGTTATGTCTTGGAAAATTCTGTATCTATACATGTCAGCATTTGGAAAATGTTAGTAATTTGTATAGGAGCCCATCAGTGGAAGCAAGTGGGTAAAATGTGACAGAATACTAATATTGATGAATGTCCTCCTTTGTTTGTTGTTTGTTTGTTTCAGTTTACAAGCCTTGAGAAAAGAAAAGTCCCGAGATGCTGCTCGCTCTCGCCGGGGAAAGGAAAATTTTGAATTCTACGAGTTGGCAAAATTGTTGCCGCTCCCTGCAGCCATTACAAGTCAGCTTGACAAGGCATCCATCATCCGACTTACAATTAGCTATCTGAAAATGAGGGACTTTGCTAATCAGGGGGATCCTCCGTGGAACTTGAGAATGGAAGGACCTCCACCTAACACCTCAGTAAAAGGTATGAAAATAGCATATTGTTTAGTATGGATTGTGGCATCCTGTGGTAATCTCTAAATTGAAATTTTTACCATCATCCTTTCTTCTTTCCCTGCATATCAAATCCTTTAAAGGGATACAAATGTGGAAATCTGAGGTCTGCATGAGAAAGACACCATGTGAAGGTGAAATAAACCTCTTATTCTATTTCTATTTTATTTTAAAACAAACTTGTCAGTGTATGATAGCAGTAAGGTTTCTGGGAAATGGAGATAAATAGTTTGATTTAAAGTGATTTGCAGTTAGTGTTTTTGTTTTATTTTCATACTGTACAAAAAGATGATTTGGGGTGGAACATGATAACATTTATTGGAGTGGGTCATTTATTGTATGGTATGTTAAATCAGAATTCAGGTTAATAGTAAATTCAAACACTTCAAATGTTGTCAGTCACCAAATGAAAGACCTGAATTGCCTTTATTTCTTTATAATTTATGTATAAAATATTTTATCTCTGAACTAGTATAGTTAGACAAAATGGGCATCTAAACTATGTGAGCATCTAAACTATGTGTTCAAATCAGCAGTCAGGAAACTAAAATGGGTATTTTTGACCTACGTACTCATTGGAGCACTCAAACCCAGGAGCTGTTAGTCTTACTTTAGAACCCAGAACCCAGGTAAGAAAATCACCCCTGTACAGTTTTTCAGGAAATGTGCGTAATTTTTAAGACTGACATTTTTAGTGTCATCTTTATATCCTATTTTTCTCACACAGGCAAGTGTGATCTCCCTTTGTTACAATTAATGTAACATTTTTTAATGAAGTTAGAAATACTGAAAGCCTTTTAAAGTGTGGTTGTTAGATCTTTGGTCTGCCTTTGGCAGAACAGAATTTCATTCTGTTTTATTTTAGCCATTAAGTTTTATGCTTTAGAGGAGACATATTCTAGATTGAGCAGGATATCATCAACGCTTCATTTTCTATCTGTTGTTAGTTATACACTTGAAACACTGGACTGGATTAGACAGGATAAGGCTGTACATAGTTGGAGGTATCAGTAGTAGCCACTTCTGTGGGACAGATAGGAATCTCTTTGTACATCAGCATTTGATAGCTGTTTGTACATTGATGCTAGTATTGGCTATGTCGGCAGCTTCAGTTGCCCTTCTTGCTAGAAGACAGAATGTTGGATGAGAAATGTCATAGTTGTACATTGGAAGGAGGTGGAGATGGAGGGGAAGTGTTACTCTCAGAAATTTCAGAATGAAATGTGTGTTCCCTGTGCAGTGGGATAGCTGCTAATTACAATAAGGCTATTACAATAGGGATGTAAAGTAAGTGGCTTATTTTCCCACTATTGTCTGTTGCATTGGTGATCTACCTGTTGAAATAACACACATCCTGTCTATATAATGCTGTTACCAGTTTTCTAGTGATAAAGAATACGCTAGTATAGGTTTTTCTGTGGTACAGATTGTCTGATTTCTGCAGGTCCCTGCTCAAGTGTAAAAACATCTTATGTAAGTTTTCATAGAATCCACTTTCCTTTTTCCGTGTCCTATTTTGGAATAATATAGCTCACTGTCAGACAGGAACATATTTAAATATAAGCTCTCTGACTTCATGGAAGGTTCAACATGGAAAAGTATAATCCTAACTATAGATACAAAAATGTTGGAGTCAAAAATAACTGTTACCACTCAAGAAAGAGATCTTGGAATCCTTGTGCCGTAGTAGTCTCTGGATAGAAATGATGTGTGTGGGGGCAAATGGGACGTTCTCCCTCCCCGGGCATGCTCAGTAAGCCTCTGTCCTCAGTCCGCTCCTTTATGCTCTCACTCTCATGTTCTCACTTCATGTTCTCCCCGCCCAACACGACATGCACTCGTAGTCCTCCCTTCCAGAATCTGAAATGGCAGCCCTGGGGTCACCCCTGCTTCTGCCTACCAAAAAAGCAACAGGAAGCATTTCAGTGCTCTCTCTACCCAATTGGAGACTCTTCTGCTGCAATTTTAGAGTTTTGTGTGCTTGGTCTCATGCCTCAAAAGATGAAGGATCACATTGGAGCCAAGAAGTCTTTTTTTTTCAAAGTGAAACTTCGTTATTACTGGATAGAATTGTATTTTACATATTGTAGTGCCTTGAAATAATATGACGCTTTCAGTCTACTTCACTGTACTAGTAAATGGAGTTTCATTTTATGTGAATTCTTTTAAGCAGGTTCAATTGTACATTGTGTGTATATTTTATTACTTCAGTAGTTCTCCTTAAACATAAACCTGTTACACATTCCGATCAAACATTCATGAAATTACATCAAAAGAAATTCATTTTCATTTATTAAGGTCATTTTCTGCTGCTCTTGAAGAAGTTCATATGGATAAACAAGCTCACATAAAGTTCATATGGATAAACAAGCTCACATAAATAGCCTCACATGAAGTGTTGTTCATAATCCTACAATAAAATGAAAGATATCGTACTTTGTGCATCCCCAAGCAATTTCTTGAATAAACCCTAAAGGCATTTGGAAAATTATTTGAGAAGAACTTAAACTGTGTAGGCAATTGCTTCTCCTCCCCCCTTCCAATGTGATAATGTGTTCATGTTAATAATTACATTTCAAAGCTTAGTTTTAAATTTGTCCTCGACTATGTACAGCAATTTAATCATTTTAATTTAGTATTTCAGAAAGGTCCTTTACTCTGCCCTGTATTCATCACAGCATTCCTTAAAAGTCTATAAAGGCTGAGGAGTTTGGTTCTTTATGCTCATTTCATATAGATTATTTCAAGTTGTGTTTGCAAAGAGAACTCTTAGCTGATGCCGTGTACTATTTCTAGTCAATTATTTCATGGAAATGATATGTTAAGCAATTGCAAAGTAACAGATAGTTTTGTCCATTAGTTTAGGAATATTTGTATTGTTATAATACAAATCAAGTCTACAATGAACATTATGCATTATTCAAGAAATAACCAGCCATTTTCAGCAGTGTTTCAGCTAAATAACTGATGATTGTAACCTTTAAAGATATTTCATTGTGGTAACAATTGGTAAACCGCTTTTCCATTCACAGTAATCTTTGTTTAGAGACTATCTAGAAACCATTATATGTTTTATTAATCTTAACAGCAATAGCCACAGGTTTGACATTTGCCAAAACTAGATAATTTTTCTGTCTTTCTAATAAAGGGTTTTTTTGGGGGGAGGAGGATTGCTCATTGTTTAAGACATTATTAATTGGGAATATTAACCATTGTAAGTAACAGTGTGTGCATTTTGTAGTCGTTGAATTTAAACATTAAAATGATTAAAATCAGGAGATGAGCATCCTTAGGGGAGGCAATAAATATATACAGGCAGTCCCCGGGTTACATGGATCCGACTTACATCGGATCCCTACTTACAAACGGGGTGAGGCAACCCCGCACTAGCTGCTTCCCCCCAGCAGACCAGGGAGATGAAAGCTAGCGCCTCACCCCCCCCCCCCCCCCCAGCAGACCAGGGAGACACGGAGCGGCTTTTCTCAGCAGACACCTCAGCTTGAGAATAAAGGACTGAGGGAAGTGAGGTGTGGGAGAATAAAACTGAGCTCTGGAGAAATGTTTGGCTAGAGTTTCCCCTACAATATATACCAGTTCCGACTTACATACAAATTCAACTTAAGAACAAACCTACAGTCCCTATCTTGTACGTAACCCGAGGACTGCCTGTAGACAAATATATCAATTAAAACATCTATTTAGAGAGAATAGAAAGCAAAGCATAAGAAGATATTTGTATATACAGTATATACTGAACTATATAGAATTTAGGGCAAAATAATATGGCCTTTACTAAATCCCCAAATTTCAGTGAATATCTGTTCACGAGTAAAACAAAACAACTGCTAGCAAATCCCTCAGTATCACAAATGTAAACTCTAAAAATTTTGATCTAGAAGTTCGAGGGGTTACACATCTGTTTTTCCAAAAAATGTTGTCATTGTTTAACCAATGCCTGGGATTTTATTTGTGACTATACTTAAATTATTTTGCACCTTACAGTTGCCTCACACACGACATGGTCCATAATGTTTTTGTGACCTAAAATTATAAGTCATCTTCCTGTCTTTGGAGAGCATTTTTGAATCATATTTATATTTGTACTAAAAGACAGCGTGCCCAATGGGTTGTCTGAAATATTACTCCAAGATTCTGGGAGTTTCACCCTAATATAACATACAGTATCACAAACAGAAAAAAATCCAGGGAACTCATATGGTCAACTCTCCAACAAGCTGTATTTGTTTTCACTGTGAATCTTTTTAAAAAGTCCATTAGTGAATGCAACATTTTGTAGTCTATAAAACGTGTTTTGTTGAAGTAAAATCATGTTGCATAGCTGGGTTGTGTTTTTTTTTCTTCAAACTTTCTGTTATTTCCGTGATATTCCTGTAGTATTTCACAGCCAAATAAATTGTGGATGTTAACTTTTCCACTTGAACAGCGTGCCTGTCATTTGCCAGTATATGGAACAGTCTTTGTGATACTTTTGAAAGAAACACTTTTGTTCTTTTAACTCACATATGGTATTCACAAAGTGTAATCAAATAAATGCCCATTTTTGATATCCTGAGCACTGGCCAATTTCCAAGATGACTTCAAATTATTCATTAGATAGAAACTGGATTTTGTTCATGTTGGGTGTTTCTTTTTATCTTTGGAATTTCAAGTGTATTCATAGGGCTATGAGTACAATTTCCTTTTGAATACCATGACATATAGGAACTTGAAATATGTATCATGAGTTTGTGATATAGCTATATTTTTATGAAACAGAATTAATTATGGGATTATCCAGGATCTCTAATGGTGAAGAATTGGTTGCAGGTTTTTGTACTGGAATATTTACATTTTGATATACATTTTTACAAGACGCAACCTATCTGTTACCATTGAGCAAGGTGAATGAATAATTCCAGCTAAGGTGTGAAATGGTCTTGTGTTAAACTGTTTTCAAATGATAGTGCTGGAGCAGTGGTATGTTGTGTGAAGAATGCCAGTGTAGCTTCACTATACCTTCTTTTGACGTTACTCAGTCTAAAACAGGATAATCTTACTGATTTGTAATCTGGAGTTAATAATATTTGGCAGTTTGGAACAAACTCAAAAGTCATCATCTAAGTATTTCAACCCAAAACAGACCTCTCAAGTCAGTTTTCAGTGACAAACGTGTGATGGTAAAATATAGCTTATAATAATTAATTCACTGTTACTTAATTTCTTCAGTCCTGAGAAAATCTGGACAAAATCTATTAGTCAGAGCAAAGAATGATTGTTTTTCTTAACTTAAATTTTAAACTTGTAAACTTGTAAAATTTTAGTGCTGAGCCATAATTTTCTCTCATTTCTAAATGTGATGCACACAATTTTTAATATAAATAATACTACTCATTATAGTAAAATTGAAAATGTATGTAAATAGTTGCCAGATTGGACTCATATTGTTTAAATGGGACATTCTATTGACAAATTTAGTTCTATTTTTTTAAAGTTGGCACCTTTGAACAGATATGAGTCCATGACTTTATTTATTTAATTTTTTTTCTTTGAAGGGAAACTGCCATATTTTCCTTCAATCTACTGTACTCCAGTGACTGTTTTTGAATGTTATATAAGAGAAAGCAAGGAAAATGGAAAAAAGATAATTGTTAACCAAAATGACAGCAGGGATTACCTATGCTTTGATTAAAGTATCTTTTTGTTACTATATTTATATTAAATAAGTGTATATTTTTCCCAAAAGGATAATACATTCTCCTTTCTCAAGTGTCTTTGAAAGACTTTCTCAATCCATTTAAAAGTGAATTTAGAAGTGATAATAAAATATATCACCTCACCTACCTTGTCTCTATGGATCTCGAAAGACAATAAGTTAACAGTAACAGAAACTGGTGTATTTTATCAGCTGACCAGAGGAGAAGACATTAAAAGATTCCCTATACCATGTACCAATGTGTCTCTGCTCTTACCACGTAGGGATTGAGACTCACCAGAGCTTAAGAAGTGGCACATAGTTTTCAATTTTACGCTTATGAAGACTACTGCAGATGAAAATGGAAAAAAAAACCCACAATGCGGCTGATTCTGAAGTATTGTTATAAAAGGGGAAATTGCCGTCTAAATGCCTCTCACTTGGTGCTGTTCACATGAAGAATTGAAAGTCATATTAATTCTATTCTTCCAAGGTTGTAGATGCTTTTCTTATTCATGCAAGAGTCCAATTTTCAGAGTCAGTCCATATTATGTGCTTTAAAAAGCTTTGGTATTAGTCTAAGGATATGTCTAGGCTGCAGGCTTCTTTTGGAATAAGCTTTTCTGGAAGAGATCTTCTGGAAAAATTTCTTCTAAAAGAGAGTGTCTACACAGCAAAATCACATAAAAAAGCAGTCTTCTTTTTTGAAAGATAGCATCCACGCTGAATGGATGCTGTCTCACATTTAAGTTGTGATTACTATGGATGGAGTGGCCACCATGCACCAGTGCCTTTTCCTCTTTCCTCTTCTTTCAAAAAAACTCGCTCTTCCCCATTCACACATGCCTTTTTCTGAAAGAACTCTTTTGGAAAAATGCTTCTTCCTCATAGAATGAGGTTTGTCAATGTTGGAAAAACCCCTCTGTTCTTTTGAAAGAACATGATTGTAGTATGGACACAAGTGAAGTTTTTTCGGAAAAATGGCCATTTTTCCGAAAAAATCTGTGGTGTACTCAGACATGCCTTAAGTGTCATCTTTGCTCAGTTTAAAACCTGTTTAAATGGCAGTGTTCAGGCCACCAACTCACACCAAAAACCAAGATGAATTTAAAGATTAATTTAAAATTTAAAGATGATTCTGTCATGTTTGCTTAAAAAAAAACCTGTGTTGTTATGGGATAACTTTAGTTTGGGAGACATATGTTGGAAGTATTGTGCAGCCAATAGCAAAATATTATTACAGTTTATAAAAATAATAGAGGATAATTTTCTAACAATTTATTGCACCCAACATGAAGTAACTATTTGGGATTTCCTGATTGGCCCCTGGGTTGGCGGGGTGCGTAAAGTCCCCCCTGACTTCCATCTAGAGAGACATGCCAGGTGTTTTAAAACAGCTGCGGGTTCCCTTTACATGCTGCAATGGGAGGAGACTTCACACACTCCCCCTGCCCTCAGGCCAGTCAGAGTCTGGGGGTGGGGAGAAAGCACAAAGTCTCTTGCTCCCTGTCCCCGCCCCACCAGGAGCACATGGCAACTAGAGAGAAATGCCAGTTGTTTTGGGAGACCTCACACGATCCCCCATTCCCAGGTCTCGACTGGCGGGGGAGCAGCAGAGTGGCCACGGGCCGGATCCACCGGCTTGGTGGTTTGGATCTGGCTTGTGGAGGCCCCTTGCCCACTCCTGGACTAGATGATCTACTGCCCTTAACTTCTCTGGACATGTCTACCGTTGCTCTAAAAACCCTACATCATAGAGTCTCAGTGCTTGGGTAAAATGACTTGACTTGAAGGGCTCGGATTGTGGGACTAAAGATTGCAGTGTAGATATTTGGGCTTGAGCTAAAGCCTGAACTCTGAGTCTCCCCTTTCCCCGCCTGGCTCCAATGGTGTTGGAACCATTTTTTGGGGGGGAGAGGGAGTGGAGGGCATGCTGGAAACCGTTGAACAAAACTACATGTTCTGATTATGATGCAAACTGCGTCAAGCCAGGGGGTGCTGTGACACCCCCAGCACCTCTAGTTTGAGGCCCCCCTGCCTGTCTCCAGCCTAAGCCTGAAAGTCTACGCTACAGTTTTATAGCCCAGGGCCTAAAGCCCAAGTCCTAGCTGTTCCATGGATCTTTTATTGCAGTGTAGATGTTCCGTAGAATCCTAAAGACACTAGTGTAACTGACAATTAGACCATAAGTATCTAAAGCCATTTCTGATACTCAGTAAAGGCCAAATCATTCCTGTCCCTTGTGTGGGTGATGAAAATGGGTAAGGATTGGAGGAAGGGAGCTGAAGGAGCCTCTCTGGCAGAATTGCAGCCCTTGCACATTATGGAGAACAGGTACTGCTCTCTCTCTGCTCCCTTGTGAGTATAGAGAGGTATATGTCCTTACACATTGGTCAGTTTCTGGAAGTCAGTTGTGACCTGAAGGAAGGTGTATTGGTCATGTTACCACTGTATGTCTGGGAGAAGAATATCTCTGTCTTTGCTCTGCCTTGGCAGGTGTGGTTTCACAAAGCCCCTGTTATGATACAGTGTAGTCCAAATTTGTCACGTTCTCCAGTGACAGTGAGTTTCATAGACAATGGTTTTTTTTAAATCCAATTGATCCATTTTACTGTTTTACCTATTAATGTAAGGCTTCCTCTGTTTTTCACATTGTGGAAATTACCCTTCTTTATGCCATTTATATTATATAACTTAATCATATTGCTTCTTTTCATTTCCAGGCTTTCATGCCCTTTTCTATTTCTGATGTGCATCTTTAACAGGAGGCAACCCAAACTGACAGCACCATAGGAGCATACCATTGTTTGTATAATGGGATAAATATGTGAGAAAGTAGTTCTGTCTCCATGCCATTTCGGTCTTTGGGCTCCCTGCTGAGACCAACAATGGGGGTGTCAGTTATGATGATTGTGGTGTTGTGGATATATGTGCACTAGGAAATGACCTAATATCACCAACACATTTTCCATAACCTGCTGAGCAGACAGTAGTTGGTAATGATTTTGATCAGTACTGTATGTAGCACAGACCCAGGAGACGAAGGATCTCACTTACATTATCACTTTCTTGGTCCTTCCAATGCCTTCTTAGTTGAAGCCATAGAAGATTGCTAAATATACATGTCCTCCTTTATTTGAACCATAACTAATTCTATCGAGCACTTATGCAGAGACAGAAAACATCTATTGCAGCTGGTAAAACACTAATGTTGTTGCAAATATATAGTCAATGTAGTGCCAATGTTTTAAGAGTTAAACGTTGCTAATCCATCACATTTCAACTAAAGACTTACATTTCGTCAGAGTAGTCAAAGAGCCCTTATATCTGAGAATAAGGAGGTGGAAAATGTGACTGTGTGTTGTTGGATGTCTTTATCACTGCCAGCCCTTAATGTGCTTATCTTTCTTTCTGTTGCAGTTAGGATTCACATTCCTTTTCTTATATGACCTACACATCACAACTTTAGCTTTTTCATGGTCTTTCTAAAGTTCTTTACTTCAATTTATTCTGTTTACCCATAGAGTTGTATTTTGGGTTCTCACTATAATACCAGTTATATAAGGTTTCTTCCTCTGTTCAGACCTCAACCTTTTACTCCATCTTTTTTTTTTTTTTTTTTTTTTTTGAGTGCCATATTTTTTCTATATGACACAGCTGGAACTCTTGAATTCTCAATGCAGTCTTCACGGTAAAAACAAAATGTTGAAGAATTTTAATAATTAAAAAGAAAAAGTAGGAAAAAGGAAATAACTAAGCTTCAATCAAATAAGAGGTTCTCCTCAATTTAGCTTCAGCCCTGTCTTTCTTCAACATCTGAACCAACATTTTAATAATTTTAGCTCATCCATTCCTCTCTCATTGTCAGTTTTCACTCATGAGATAAATAGCTAATGCCACTGTCATGGCTAATCCCACCTCTGCCACCATGTCATGGCTCCTTCCCCACTCTGGCATGATAAATGCAGAAGTGGGGGCTAGCAAGTGTACCCCAAAGCCTTATCTACCAGGCTTTGGTATAAAATTTCCCCCCAAGATCTTAAAACCCTAGATCTTGGGAATAAAACTTCCGCTGCCACCACCCAAATGTTGATAAAGAAATCAGGGGAAAGATCATTTGGGAAATCTTACCCCTAAAACAAAAATCAGGGCACACCATTAACCACTGCCAGGTTAATAAAAAGAAAAGAAAGAACTTTTATTATTACAACAATATTCCGGTTGCAAGTATAATGACTAGAGAGGAAGGTAACAAAATATACTCATGGAGAAACTCCATGGGCCTAGAACTTAGTTACAAAGAAAAGCCAAAACATCTTTTAAGCAGTGCCAGATCTCAGATCCCATACCCAATCCTTAAAACAATAAAACCTAACAAAACTACCTAAACTTTACCCTACTTACAGAAAATGAAGAGTGGTGTCTTGGAGAGAGAGAGAGACATGCTTGTCCCTCTCTGTAGCTGCAGAGAACTCACTCAGAGACAAAAGGGAGAAGAGAAAAAAACCCAAATTCCTTTGTCCCAGTTTGAAAAGTTCCACCTACATTCTTATTGGTCACTCCACCTGGCTAGGTGTAGTTAACCCCTTAATCCCCAGGCTGCTGGCTAACCCTCATAATCATGACAGTCACAAATTTCAAAGGAGAGGAGACAGATAACCTGTACCTGTATCCATAGTTGAAAACATTGATGGTTATTTAATAGGGGTTGAGGGGGTATGACAATTGCATATGTTCCAATCTTAGGGAAGATGGGAACATAAATCAGGAGGGATGTTCAGATTACATTTAAATTAATTTCTTTGGATTATATCATGATATATCATATTTCAGTGATTCTCAAAGTGTAGTCTACAGGTGACTAGTGGTCTAGCAGGACCAGGGTTCACCCTCTTCCCACGCAGTGGGGAGCCCGCACTGATGCTCCAGTCACGTGGCCCCCCACAAGGTTGGAGCACCTTTGCCAGTGGGGGAAAGGAAAGAGCCTTGTGGGGTGGATCTGGCTTGCAGGAGAAGGAAGCAGATCCATGTGCTGCTGCTCCCCCTCCTCCTGACTGGGGGAACAGCAGTGCAGGAAAACCTCCTCCTGCCAAGATCCTGTACCCTGTTCCTGTCAGAGATCCCCTGAAGTGATGGCCCTGAAGTGATTTGTCAGTTAAAGGGTAAAAAAAGTTCTATGTCCCAAAGATGGTTGTTCTGCTTTTTGCTTTTTAATGACCTAAAATGGGAGAAAAGTAAATCACAGTTGCATTGTTTTCACATGTAAAGTGAAAGAAGTTTGTTGGTATCTATAAAGTGCTGTATTTGGAGAAAAACTTGAACTTGAAATGCTTACTCATTTCATTCAGTCTGACCTGTTCTAAGCAGGGCAAAAGCTTCTTCTAATACTACCACTCTTAGGCTATGTCTAGACTGCAAGCCTCTTTCGAAAGAGGCTCTTTCAAAAAATACTTTCGAAAGAGCCTCTTTCGAAAGAGAGCGTCTAGACTGCACGTTGAACTTTCGAAAAAGCGGCTTGCTTTTTCGAAAGAAAGCATCCAGTGAGTCTGGATGCTCTCTTTCGAAGAATCCCTATTTACATTGAAGAACGCCTTCTTTCGAAAGAGGAACTTTCGAAAGAAGGCATTCTTCCTCGTGAAATGAGGTTTACCGCCATCGAAAGAAAAGCCGCGTTCTTTCGATTTAATTTCGAAAGAACGCGGCTTGAGTCTGGACGCAGGGGAAGTTTTTTCGGAAAAAGGCTACTTTTCCCGAAAAAACCCCTGAGTCTGGACACAACCTTAGGGTGAAGGATTTGGACAGAAACTCAGTAAAGGCTGATTCCTGCAATACTTGTGTCATAAGTCCTGGGACGACTTATATGTGTAAGAGTTCTGGAAGAAAGTGATTGTGTGATAGTCTCATGCCCTTGTTCAAATTCACCAAAGTATTTAAACATATGCTGAAGTTCCATTAGGGTCAGTGAGATTTAAGCATGTGTTTTAAGCAAGCATTTTATGAGAAAAATGTAAATTTTATTTTGTATTTCCTGTATGTATATTTATTACAAATATAACGAGTGGTTATCTAGATATTTGGAACAAATACTAGTCTAACCTTAGCAATGAATTGTGAAAAACATGAATTTATTAATAATTCTAGTTCTCATCTAATTATTATATTGGATACTTCTGATCAAAAGGAAAGAGTAGGATGGCTTAGGTAAACCTAAATATTTCAGAGAACAACATATATATATTTTTCTAAACACATATGCATATTGTAAATACAACCACAATTTGACCACACTATGAATATAGTTTAATTTCTGCTAGTATTTCACAGTGAGCTGGGAAAGGAAACTGATTTTCCACTAAATTTCTGTGCTCAATCAGAGATTTAAAGTTAAAAAAAAAAAGACTATGGATTCATTGTGTTTTCAGTCTGTATTTAAGACCTCAGGACATTACAGAGATCAGTAAAGACATGTTGTTGGCACTCTCTAATTAAAGAACTCCCCTCATAAATGACTTTATAATTTAGAGAATGTGTAAGTTTCTGTACTTCGCATCTAAAACTGAATAATATATAATCTTCACATTGTCAGGAACTTGTATAAATGTGTGGGTTTTTTTTTTATGGAATTTAAGATTCTACAAATTTTCATTTAGTGCGTTTGCTCTCTCTCTCAGGAAGAAGAGACAAATCACTCATAAATTACTTAACCCTAGTTGTTCCACGGTCTTACTCATACTCAAGATTATACGTTAGAAAGCCCTTGTCTTATTTTCAATGTATGAGCATGTCTGTCTGCATGATTCACCCCCTACTGCTTCCAGAGGCATGGGCAACTTGTCACTTCTGGTTCCATTTGTATCTAATGAAAACTATGGCTTTTGCTCCCTCTGGGTTGGTGTCACATGAATGTGTAAAATTGCATGCCACATTTCATCATCTGGGAAAATACTAAAGGCAGTATTCATCATCATTAGATGGGTCATGAGTATATATTATTGTTAATTTTTTATGAACACAGGCAGTTTCCCATGTATTAAAAGGTGAAAGTAGATGACTTCTAGCAATCATTATAAGACTATAGGAAGGCATGATACTCACTAAGAGGATTAGCAAAATTGATATTTATGAAATTCTGTTTTTGAGAATAAATATGAAATTCCTCGAAATACCACAACAGCTCTTCATTACCTTTTTTCTTCCAAATGTGAATCACTACGAATGCCAACTGATGGTCTTCCTTTTGATGAAGACGAAATATGACGACATTTCTTATGGAGAAACGAAAGCATATATAGATTCAGGGCTAGATTTTCTAAAGAGCTGAGCACCACATTTGGAGCTAGAATTCAAAAGACCCTCAACCCTGTGCAGGCAACAAAATCAGTGGTTATGTTTTCAAAACAATGCAGCAATTTGGATGTTTTCCTTTTTTTAGTTATCTGATTGTAGTTGTCCCAGTGGCAGTTGCTGAGTGCTGTGCTCTTTTCAAAAACTGGTGAAGAGTGATTCTCCCACTATAACAGAAGAGATCCATGGGAGAACTGGGAATAGCACCCCAATCCCATGACTTTGAGTCCTTTGCTTAACAAGAAGACTATCCTCACCGTCTTAAAAGGATTACTGCATTTAGTCAGCGTTTCAGTGTGAAATGTAATCTATTTCTGTACATGAGATCAGATTTTTTGGAATGCCTCTAGAGTTAATGTAAAGACAAGGTAGGTGAGATGGACCTGAAGAAGAGCTCTGTGTAGCTTGGAAGCCTGCCTCTTTCAACAACAAAAACTGATTCATGTGAAGGTATTACCTCATCCATCTTGCCTCTCCAATATCCTGGGACCAGTGAGGCTGCAACTGCATTTCAAACAACAATTTGGATTGACAGTGAATAGATAATGAGATTACCAAGTGAAAGAAGGAAAGAAATATTGCTAAATCCATTTTATAGTAAATCTTAATGTTATTAGCTTGAATAGGTATATCAAAAGTATTTTAAAAAATTCTGGCTATTGTCTGAAGGTTTCATAGGCCAAGACTGGTCTTTTAAGCCTCATTGTAAAAATGAAGTATCAATAAACATTAGTGTCTAAATAAACCAATGAAAAAAATCACAGGAAATATGACCAAAAGTATTGTGTGATGAGATCCAAATGCTATTTAGAATCCAATGGTCATCCACTATAAGAAGACATTTCCCTTTTTTTTTGGACAATTTTAAAATGCATTTAACTGTCCTTTTTTGTAGATGAAAAAATGTTGTTTTAGCTTTCTTTTTCTGTAGGCTAGAACAGTGTCCCATTTCCTGTTCACTTGGTTCTTTAATGTTTATCTATCCATTCTGTCTCCATTTTAATCATTCCCTTTTATTTGTCGTTTTTTTGTATAACTTAATTCCTTCTCTGTTTTTTACTCCTTAGTGTAGAGTCTTTTTTAATGTATTCTTCTCATCCTGTTCACTGGCTTTTATGCTTCTTTCTCTACCTTTTTTGCTCTTACTGTTCTGTTGCCCCATTGTATTGCTGTGAGTACTTAAAAATGAAGTTTTCTTTTGTAAATTTTACTTAACAGTCTCTGAGTGTGTATATAGAAAAAAGTAAATGAAAGGACCAATGTTTTGCAGTTACAATCTGTTCCTCATATAGTCCACTTGAATAAATATATGGACCAGGCCATTTATTAAGCCATTTATAAAACCATAGATTCATAAGTTTTTCAGGACAAAAGGGACCATTCCGACCATCTAGTCTGACCTCCTGCATAACACAGGCCATAAAACCTCAACCAGTAATTCTTACCTCAAGCCCATAACTTCTGTTTGAGCTATAGCTTGTCTTTTAGAAATATATCTGGCCCTGATTAGTGGTAGAGAATCAACTAAATCTCTAGGGCTATGTCTAGACTGCAGAGTTTTTCCAGGATACCAGAAAAACGCTGTTGTGTCCAAGGAATGCATTCACTTTTTCAGACCAGTTTCCGAAAAAGTAGGGGCATTCTTTCAGCATCCCTGTATTCCTGATTTTATGAGGATTAAGGGATGTTCTGAAAGAAGACATGTAGACAGGCCAAATGTTGGAAAAGCCTCTTCTGAAGAAACGAGTGGAGAAAAGTACACAAATTGCAGTTTGCAATTTGGGTATCTTTTCCCGATAAAAACACTGCAGTATAGATATAGCCATGGCAAGTTGTTCCCGTTCTATCTTCCAAACATTGGATATTGTTATGCCTTTTTTCTGTAAGATTAAGGAGCTGTTTAATGTCAGAATCTCTTCCCCATGTAGGTATTTTGATCCTCATAAACTTCTCTTCAATAAACTAAATAAGTGAGCTTTTTCTTAATTTCTCGCTGTAAGAAATGATTTCAAGAACTCTTATCATTCTTGTGGCTCTTTTTTGAATCCTTTCCAGTTTTTTTTTTTTTTTTTTGCATTTCTTTGTGAAAAATGGGCACTATCATGGAACACAGTATTTTTATAATTTTCTCATTAATGCTGTGTACAAAGGTAACAGATATTTACTTAATATTTCCTGGCTTATACTTAATTTATTCCGAGGACATTAGAGTACCTTTTTCTGAATTAAGTTGCTGTTGGGAGTGAGAATAATTTTCTCCTTCTTGATTGTTCTAGATTCCCTCTGCTGGCAAGGGTTGGCCAAACTAAAAGGAAATGCAGTCAAATAACATATGTCTTGAGGAGTACACTGTCGTCTGTGTTTCATTTGAAGAAAAATAGCATTTTAATTTGAGTGATCAAGGTAGTAAACACGCTGCCAGGTAGTTTACATTTGCAGGTATGAGCCCTTAGGTTACATCTACACTGCAACGCTATTTTGAGATACCTGAGTATCCTGAAATAGATATCCTGCACCTTCACAGCAAGCCCGTTATTTCGGGCTTGCTATTCCAACATCCCCCTCGTAAGCCTCATTCTGAGAGGAGTAAGGGATGTTTCAGAATAGCACTTTATTTTGAAATTTAGTGCTGTGTAGACAGCATCAAATGATGAAATAAGCTATTTCAAAATAGCATTGAATTATTTGCCTGCAGGTTCTAAATTATTTATCTGTAAAACATTAAATATGCATATAGTACTATATAAATAACAAGCCATGTTGATTTATTTACAAAATTCCATAATAAAATAACACTTAATTCTACGGACAGGTAGGATGACAACCAATATCTATCCAAGATTATCTTGATCATTAGGGCTCCCTTTCCTGCTTCTCCAATTTTATGCCAGCCTCATTCAGAATAGCAAGCAGGTAGGCAATTTCAGAGGCTTTAACTGGATGCAATTTTGTCTCTAGCCTGGAGAAGCCAAAAGAAAAAAAAAGAAAAAATCTGTTAATTTTAGCTCTTTTCCTTTGGGCAATTTAAGAAGGGCTTTTTGGCGCTCACTTTTTTTTGGACTTTCACTACATCAGTGGAGTGAAGCAGTGGTAAAAACAATATCTGGAGTGCAGCAGGCAAAACTAGATACTCAGCATGCTAATAGGGGAGAAAAGCTTATCCACTGCTGGAAGAAGACGTACTAGAGGCAGACTCTGAGAAATAATAGATAGTCTTCATCCCTTTGGCCCATGAAGTAGTTGAGTGAATTAATGAGTTTTCCTTAGCTGCTAACTAACTAGGTTTTAGATGAAGCCTAAGCCTTATTCTTCAGGAAAAGGTCACTTCTTCACACGTAGCAGGTTCCCTCCTAAATATATACTTAGTTCCAGTTTTTTGGGAATGGCGATAACTTTCTTTTGTTTGTATTCCTAAAAGTAAATTTAATTTCTCATTCCTAAAGCAAGAAGCCTGGCAACTGTTTCCCAACTTTTGGAAGAAGATCTCACACTAAGCGACGAGGCACCTTATAGACTAACTGAAGTGTAGGAGCATAAGCTTTCGTGGGCAAAGACCCACTTCGTCAGATGCATGTAGTGGAAGTGAGGAGACAGATCGACAGAGCCAGATGTGTACCCAGAAGCCTCCTGCTACGGGACAAGCCCAAGAAAGAAACCAACAGAACACCACTGGCCATCACCTACAGTCCCCAGCTAAAACCTCTTCAACGCATCATTAGTGATGTACAACCCATCCTGGACAATGATCCCTCGCTTTCACAGGCCTTGGGAGGTAGGCCGGTCCTTGCCCGCAGACAACCCGCCAATCTGAAGCATATTCTCACCAGCAACTACACACCGCACCATAATAACTCGAACTCAGGAACCAATCCTTGCAACAAACCTCGGTGCCAACTCTGCCCACATATATACACCAGCAACACCATCACAGGACCTAACCAGATCAGCCATACTGTCACTGGTACATTCTCCTGCACATCTACCAACGTAATATATGCCATCATGTGCCAACAATGCCCCACTGCTATATACATCGGCCAAACTGGACAGTCCCTACGTAAAAGAATCAATGGACACAAATCGGATATTAAGAATGGCAACATACAAAAACCTGTAGGGGAACACTTCAATCTTCTTGGACACACAATTGCAGATCTAAAAGTAGCCATCCTGCAGCAAAAAAACTTCAGGACCAGACTTCAAAGAGAAACTGCTGAGCTACAGTTCATCTTTAAGTTTGACACAATCAACTCTGGATTAAACAAAGACTGTGAATGGCTCGCTAACTACAAAAGCAGCTTCTGCTCTCTTGGAATTCACACCTCCAGATCAGCTGCTAGAAGTGGGCCTCATCCTCCTTGATTGGATCCACCTCGTCATCTCCAGCCTGATCCTGGCCTGCATATTTATACCTGCCTCTGGAAATTTCCACTACATGCATCTGACGAAGTGGGTCTTTGCCCACGAAAGCTTATACTCCTACACTTCAGTTAGTCTATAAGGTGCACAGGACTCCTCGTCGCTTTTGCAGATTCAGACTAACACGGCTACCCCTCTGATATCTCACACTACATATTCATCCTTATGGAAAGCCTTATAGGTCCTTTTCCCTAGTGTATTCAGGATATCTTCTCAATTTCTTTGTTTCTTTTATTTTCCAAACAGAAAATAATGTTCCCAAGTCAGAGAAATCCTTCACCCCACCTCTAGTTCTTACCTTTGAGGACTGGGGTTATGGGCCCAAACAGGGATTTTAGGATTAACTCTACAGATGGGGATAGCAAACCATTAAATCTTATTTTGCCTGGAACTGAAGTGTATGAACCCATTAATAAAATTATATCAGAGATTCAAAATGGTATATCTCAGATCCAGTCTGCTAATAGTATGGCTGGGTTGATCATAGTTACAGTCATCCATCCATCAAGGTCTGTCACACTGGCAGGACAGGTGACATGCCAAAATCCCACGCCAATTCAAATGTGTATTAGTATAGATTGGATTGTTAAATATTTAAGAATGTATTTGATGTTTAAACGTCTTGAACACTAATAGGAGGTTACAGGCATTGTTCTCACACTATCTTGTTACAGTGTAATAGCAAATATTTACATTGTATATACCCCTGGAACTAAATAACCCAGCAAAGGAGAAAGAATTGCACATAAGGGACTTTGTCAGAAAAGTACTAACTAGTTCTTGCACATTTGAAGCAAGTGCTCACGGTGCATTATATACAGATATCAAAGACTCCAAATGCACTCTTGTCTATCCACGAATCAGAAAAAGAGTCCACATGGGTGACGAACCTCTCAGCTTGTTTTCTGTGAGATGAAGCTATCAGACTCAGGGAAAGAGCCTGCCTCTCTGGTCTGTTTTGATTCAAGCAGAGTAGAACAACTGAACAAGAGATTCCCAGAGTTATTTAGAGCAGCCGTGAGAGACTTTTGGTAAACCAGTAGATTGCTACCATTTGGAATTATAGACTTGTGACTTGCCTGTAAACATCTTTTACTTGCTTTAACCTCCCAATAATAATCATTTTTCCCTAGCTAACCAACCTTTAGTTAGTTAACTCTAACATTGTTTACCAGCATTATCTTTGCTGTGAGATCTAGTATGCAACTTGGTTTGGGACAGTGATTCCTACTTTTGAGAGTAGGAAAAACCTGAAATGATTGTGATTTTTGGTATAAGTGAACCTATATGAACTAGTCCAACATGCCTGGGTTACATAATAGACTGATGTGTCTAAGGAGACTCTTTTTGGCTGTATTGTAAGGGTACTGTAACACTTTGAGGCTATGTCTACACAGAAGGCTTCTTGCACAAGAAGCCTTTTGTGCAAGAGGTTTTGTACAACAACTTCTTGTGCAAGAGCACGTCCACACCTCAAAGCGCATTGAAAAAGTGATGTACTTTTGTGCAAGAGAGTGTCCACACTGCAGAAGGATGAATATGTAGTGTGAGACCTTCACAGAATGGCCATCAGAGCACCTCTGTTTTTTCCCATAGGGGTTTCTTGCGTAAGAAACCCCTCTGGAGCGTTTGCACTTGCCTTTTTCGCAATAGCTGTAGCGCAAAAGGGAGTTATGCCTTGTAGAAGGAGGTTTACGTACACTGGCAAAAGCCCTCTGTTCTGCTGTTTTACTGCTGATTTGCTTATGCAAAAGTGCATTTGAGGTGTGGACGCTCCACAGGTTTTTGCGCAAAAACATCCATTTTTGCGCAAAAACCTTGGGCTGCGTCTAGACTGCAATCCTCTTTCGAAAGACGCTTTTTCGAAAGATACTTTCAAAAAAGCCTCTTTCAAAAAAGAGCATCTAGACTACAACTAGTACTTTCGAAAAAGCAAGCTGCTTTTTCGAAAGAGAGCACCCAGGCAGTCTGGATGCTCTCTTTCGAAAAAGCACAGTTTGCATTACATAGCGCCTTTTTTCGAATAAGCACTTTTAAAAAAAGGCATTCTTCCTCGTAAAATGAGGTTATCCATGGTCGAAAAAACTGCTGCGTTCTTTCAATTTACTTTCGAAAGAATGAGGCATCAGTCTAGACGCAGGGGAAGTTTTTTCGAAAAAAGGGCCACTTTTTTCGAAAAAAACAACCCTGTAGTTTAGACACACCCTTGCAGTGCAGATGTTGCCTGAGGGTTCACATGTGGTACTATTCCACTATGTAGGGTTTCTGCTTAAAGGTAGAAGCTCAGCCAAGAGCCTCTCAACACAGCATGACAGCATCATTTCTCTCATAGTTCACTTGCTTCTTTGGAAAATGTTGAGTCTGGGATACTCAAACAAAACCACTAATATAATTTCTGTATGAAAGGATATTGTGTAAAGTTTTTAAAATGTGCTTTTTAAATAAAGTAGCTCTGAATATTACTGTACAGTATAAGGATGTCACAGAGAGAGACTGTAATGGCATGATTATACATTATGGCTGCCAGTAATATTGATCTACTTTGGATAAATAAATGGATTTTACTAGATTACAATATAACAGAAAGAAAGTTGAAAGCTTCCTAGCACAAGTTACAGTGTATTTTACTCTACTAATTATTTAATTTTAATGCCTCCATTTAGTTTCATACTGATCATTTATACTGACAAAAAGGAAAAAAAGAAAACAAGGAACCTGTCATCAATCATTCGTTTAATCAAGTAGCAAAAGTAGATAAATAAACATACTGAGTTAATTATTCTTCTGTATGTAATGATTGACAATGATGCTAATATATTCCTTTTTTTAACCTTTGACTGTCAGTACAGTTGGGATAAATAGTCACTGATAATTAAAATAGGAAGAAATTCACGTTTCTGATCACCACTCAATATTGGGGAAGTTGCAAGGTCCTGAATTAATTCCCTCCCCCCCCAAAAAAATGCCTTAAAATTTTCCCCAAGATTCATCAGATCTGTGGTAGGTGTTATTTTTCACACTTCTTGTATCACCCCCATAACACTTAGGAGATCTTCATTAACTTTCAGACATATGGGCAGGAATACTCTATGAATGGAGTGTCTTTCTGGAACATGCAATATTACTTCTTCACAGTTTTGTAAGAACTGTAGTCTGAAGATTTGAAAGCACTTTGCAAATGTTATTTAAGCAGCTTTCTCAGGGCAACCTGGCAAGTCAGTGGCAGATTTGAGATTAGAACTCAGAGATCTTAACTTTCAGTTTCTTGGTTCTGCTCTACCCATTGGACAGCACTCCTTTCATAATGAACCTTGTATTTTTATTTTACTGTGAAAATGGTATACGTTTGTCAGATACAGTATATTGGTTACTTCTGAAAGACACAGATGATTTTTATGTATTTTTGATATTTAGGCCCAGACTTTCAAAAGTAGCCTCTACAATTGTGGGTACAAAATTGTTAACAGAGTTATTTGAACCTGCATTTGCAACCAGTCAGTTCAGCGATTGCATCTGCAGATTAGACAGTTATCTGAATGAATTGTAGTTACACTGAAAATAGTACAGGATACTAAAATATACCAGTCATTCAGTGATATAATATTTCTCAGCAATAAGAGAAATTTAGTAGTGATTTGAGAAGCATTATGTAGCATGTCATTCAAATACATGAAAAGCATGGTATGTGATGTTCCTTTCACCTCACAAAATATCACAAATTTTCTCATATTCTGTACAGTATAAACTATTTTCATGCAGCTATGTTCTTCATTACATTTCAGTAATAATATTAATAAATCTCAGAGGTGAGAAAATTATGTATAAATTTCAGGGTAATCCACTAACTAACTTAACATAATGGGGGCAGAGGTGTCACAAATTCACCTAGTATTACTAGGGTTTATGGTATGTCCACAGGAACTACTCATGGCTAGCCTATGTCAGCTGACACTAGCTTGCCAGGATTATGCTGAGGGGCTGTTTCATTTCTAGACTTTCTGGCATAGGCTGGATCGCAAGCTTTGGGATGCTTACAGGGTCTTAGAGTCCAGACTCCAACCTGAGCCCAGAAGTCTACACAGCAATGAAACAGCACCACAGCCCACCCACCCAGCCAGTGAGTCTGAGTCAGCTGGCATTAGCCAGCCCTGGGTGCATACTGTTCAGACATACTCTTTATTTGTCTTTTTAAAATGGTAGAATCAGATTTTTTTGTTTGCCAAAACACCCAGTTTTGCCAAAACAATGTTATTTGCAGAATTCTGCCATCATAGCCAAAAGAATATGGAGATTTACACTTCCAAGCTGACCAAATGCCTTCATATTGGATGTTGGCACAGAGCTTAGTTAGTGTCATCCCTTCAAAGGCATATTTCAAAGTCAGCTGTCAGGGTCTTCATGGCAGAACTGTCCTTAAAGGGCCAAAATACCCATGCAAATCATTGTCCTTAGGAGATCCCTGCACAGTGGTTCTGCTGTGCTAGGAAAGGACACGGAGAAGCAGGAAGTGGACAGAGTGTGGTGGGGCTCTGCAGTTTCCTGTGATCTTTGATTGTTGATTATGTAATAGTTCTGTTTCTAGAAGTGGAGTGGGGGGGGGGGGGGTTAAGGTCCTTGGCAGAGGTGGTGATAAGGAGGCATAAACTGAATGGCCTATTGGAAAGTGAGTGAGATTGTGGGAGATCAAGCAACAGAGGGGGTGGCTTGGACGGAGCTTGGGGAAGGGGTGGGTTGATCCTGAGTTTCCCTTAAATTCAAAAAGTTAGATTGGTCGTATAAAGGTTGGAGACCACAGCAGTCGCCTAAGGATTGTAGGAGCAGTTGCAGGTGCCTGAGCCTTGTTTTTGAGTGACAGAGGGGATTCTGTTGCCAAGACTCTGATGATGATTTTCTAGGCAAATCTCTTTTAAAACAAACTTCATGTGGGTGATCAAAATTTTACATTTTGAACTTCACAGAAGATTTCCTGTTGCTGCCCATGTTGAAGATAAAGTAGAGATTTGACCACATAAGTGTTCCAAATGTTGATTTTTTTATTGAAAAAAAGAGATAATTTTCTTATGAACACTTTTACAACAAATTTTTTTTCACTGGCTGTGGCAAAGATATGCTGTCTGAAAAGAGATCCTTGTAGACATAGCCTGACACAATTAAGAATGCTACAGAATGGAGAACAGTGTTGCAAACATCATTTTCTAAAAGGCATCAGCATAAATTGTCCTTTATGAGGGCACCTCTGCTACTCCCATTCAGAATAGTGAGCTGGGTACACTTTCCCTTTATGTATTATAGTTTTACATTAGCAGTTGTGTCATCCTAACTGAGCAAAGCTAAAAATGATATAAAATAGAAGCGCCTATCTTATTATTTGGCTTCTTTCTTCTTGTAATGGGGGAGTTGCTGCTACTGAACTGTCTTATTCCTGACCTTAGTTTGTATTCTAATTTAGGTCACTTGTATTCCCATTGAGCACAATTCTGACAATATCTATTCATGCTCTATCATCTACCCAATGCTGGGTGAACATTTGTTTTCTAGTCAAGGTAATTCTCCTTTAGGAGGACCCTCTCATACTCATTGAAATTCATTCTTTAAATTGGGCTGACAATTCTAAAGGTTGTAGCTACTGAGAAACGTTGTTGTCATTATGATTACAAAATATGGCATTTTAACCTCAGTTAACTACTCCTTTCTCAGGGAGTAGCTGTGTTATCTGAGAAAGTGTGTGTTACTTTCTAAGATGCTACAGGACTATTCGGTTTTTTTATTCGCTCAGTCTTTTATATATTGATGGATTCATGTTTTATTTCTAAAAGTTACATGCTCTAATTGTGCTGGAGCACAGCAGTATTAAAATTGAGTGTTGACTTTTCCAGTGGATATAAAGCAACATCTTGTACTAAAACAGATTCATATATTTAGAACTGTAAATTTAAGAAATGTTCATTAGACAAAGTAATCTGCTATTTAGTAATATCAGTTTTGCTTATGCTATCTACACTATATCAATAACTAATCTTATGTTTGCTTGACTGTCAGTTCAGTGGTCTGAGTATGAATTCTTGGAAGAAAAAATGACTGCACTCAAGTATTCAATAAATCTGTTTGTCTACTTCTCAGATGTATCTTTCAGTACTGTACCTACATTTTTAACCCTTAGCAAATAAAGATCTTGCTTTGGTTAAAATAGATGCATTTATCAGTGTCCTCCATAATATACAAAAGCATAGTTTAATAAGGAATCTTTTTATTTCTGACTTCAGATGTTCCAGATTTGCATGTTGTTCAATGCATTTGATAGATATTCAAATTATATTTCTTTTAGTATTTTAGTGGGCAGCTTATGTACTCAAAGCATCACCAAAGTACCAATAACACATTCTTGACTGAATAATGATGTATTTGGAATGTTACTTTTTTTGTCTTATAAATGGATGGCAATTTACACAGCTGTGGATGTGGGATGTTTCAATCCCAGACCATGTTGTAAGAAAAATTGAATGACAGTGAGCAAAACAGCAGTAATTATAAAACTAATTACTAAATGCTGATGATGCCCATAGGCTTTGCATAACTAAAATTAGAAAAGGAAATTGCTTTCGGCTTCAGAGAGGCAACGTGCTAGTTATTTCACTGTTTCAGTCAAAATGGAGCATGGCATATAAAGTTCAATCGGGAAAAAACACATTAGTTTATGCACAGATTTTTTTTATACAGAGGCTGTTGAAGAATTAATCCTTTTCTTCTTTTAATACAAACATACATGCACTGTAAGAGAAGGTCGCATGAAACTACATGTTGAACATCTTTCTAAATAGCTATATAGGGCCTGATTCACTACTGAGTTTCTCTAGTTTTACACGATGGGCACATTCCTCTTTCGAAAAAAGAATGTAAACGAGGCAAGTCGAAAGTGCAAATGAAGCGTGGATTTAAATATCTCGTGCTTCATTTGCATATTTGCGTCTGAACGCTTTTTCGAAAAAGGGTTTTTTGAAAGTGAAAACGCAGTCTAGACAGGGTTCTTTTGGAAAAAAAAAACCTAACCATTTTTCAAAAGAACATATATTACTGACTGCGCTTTCACTTTCTAGACTGTGCTTTCACTTTCGAAAAACCCTTTTTCGAAAAAGCACTCGGACGTGAATATGGAAATAAAGCGCAGGATATTTAAATCCACGCTTCATTTGCACTTTCTATTTGCCTCATTTACATTCCTCTTTCAAAAGAGGAATGTAACTTAGACATAGCCTAATTTTACTGCATTAATGGAGTTACACGAGTGTGAAGTTACTCAGGGTAAATCAAGCACATATAAAATATACCTGTATATCAAAACGTAAGGTCACATTTTCCGACTGCATTAAACAAGCCTCTAAACTTATGTCTGTAGTATTGAGTATGCAAATTTGTATATATACGTGCATTTTTCAGCAGTTATGAGTTTTGTATAGTTTTTGTATTGCCTATATGTTTATGTAAAACATTACATATAATATACAAATTCATATATAATACAAACATGTTAATACACAGACAGAATATATACTCAAATACACCTAGGTGAATGTGAAATACTGCATAGACATTATTACATTGAAAGAAAATCCATTCCTACATATTCTTAGCATAATTCTTAAAATGGAAGAAAAAATTCAAAGATTGATCAGCTCATGAGCTCAGGAAATATAAGTGATGTGAAGGCAAAAGATAGACAATTTCAGGAAGTATACAAGGATTACCTTTTTTTAGACTCATCTTAATATTTAATATTTGTGGTCTCAATTCATACAAAATTACATTACATTATGAGATTTACACCCTGAATCCAGTTGTTCCTATTGGACCTGAGTTGGGAAATGTTCATGTATGTCCTTTGTGGATAGTTGAAAAGATCCACCTATATGAAGGCTACAAGGGAATTAGAGTTAAGATGTGTATCTCTTCTTTTAAAAATGGTTCATTTATTTAATATAGCTTTGTGGGTCTTTGATTAAGCTTTTTTGTGTATATCTATTTTTAGAACTCAATGTAAGCTTTGGTGGCAATAAAATATTTATTTAAATGGGTAAGGTTTAGGTTGAGTAGCTCAGAGATTACTAGATTTTATCACTATTGATAGAATATCTACAACAGCAAATTATAAATACTGTAGTTTGAATTATCTTAACTATGTTAAGTTTAATTTTCTGCTGCATGGTAAGCATGAAGCTCTTAAGAAATTAAAATCAGAAGTATTCACACATTGAAATAAATTAATACTTTTAGTGCAATTTTCCACAAAGGATGTTTTGGATGTAGTGGATTCCTTCCTGTAATTTTAAAATAGTTTGAAAATATGATGACGTTAGTTCCTTTTCTTTGTATTCGTGTATCTCATAATTAGTTTTTACAGAGGCAAATGATCTAACATGGAAGACTAAATCAGATGCTGAAATACAAAATGAAAAGAGAAGTTGATTTAATACATGTTCTGTCCAGTTATGTAGGATCAAATTGTGCAATCCTTATTGTGGAAAAAAATCCCATATTTCAGTGGGAATTTCTTCTGAGTAAGAACTGCCAGTTTGTCAGAAGTAACTAAGATGTAGTAATCACTGCCAAATTTTGCATTTAAATATATATGCAACTCCCCTGCAGGTCTGTAAATAAAAATGTTACACAATAAGTACCTGTTCGCAATTATTGTACTAATATCCAGATATTACTGACAGGATTACTATCTTCCATATTATTTTTTAAATAATTAAAACAATACACAGTAGTGGATGGCTGTTTCTTCAAAAGATGCTCTAAACTCATATAGGAAAGCAAATTCTTCTTCAAGAGGACCATTTTCTAAGAATTTTCAGTCATGTTACACTTTAGTAATCTTTGTCTCCTGTGTGTGAAAAGAAACAATTTATTTTCAACACTTGAAGGATGTAGAATGTCTGACTGCTGTCATAGCCTATTGTTTTTAACATAAACATTACAGCTGTGTTTGCTTTGAAATATTTGCCCATTATTGAGTAAATCTGTACTGGAACACTAAATTGTCACCTTGTGCTCTCTGCTATCATAAGAAGCACTGTCATCAAGAAAGCATTGCCTCTCTCCTTCCCCATTCTTCACTTCTTCAAATTCCAGAATAGTTTGCTTTTGCATCATTGAAAACCCACAGTAACTAACTGCTGAATGTCCTGAGTGAGTAAACTAGCAAATCAAGAGAAGAATTTGTGTTAGGTCCTTGTTACATAGACAAAGGCATTTTACACTCATTCCTACAATCCTTGCTTATGCAAGTCAATACCAGGGACTACAAGATGGTAGGAATTCAAAGTACGCCCTGTTTACTTCAGTGGTAATTCCATTGATTTCCTATTGAGTACAAAACAACTTAAATAGTATTAATTTATTATATTCTTGATGTTGCGTCCCCTGATTTTCCTCCTCATTTATTTCTGTGGCTTGCTATTCATGTTATTTTTAGAGTGCAGACTTTTGGGGTGGGCAGTTTAGCTATTTTAAATGTTTGTACAGTACAGGCAGTCCCCGGGTTACATGGATCCGACTTGCATAGGATCCCTACTTACAAACGGGGTGAGGCAACCCCGCACTAGCTGCTTCCCCCCAGCAGACCAGGGAGATGCGGAGCGGCTTTTCTTAGCAGATACCTCAGCTTGAGAATAAAGGACTGAGGGAAGTGAGGTGTGGGAGAATAAAACTGAGCTCTGGAGAAATGTTTGGCTAGAGTTTCCCCTACAATATGTACCAGTTCTGACTTACATACAAATTCAACTTAAGAACAAACCTACAGTCCCTATCTTGTACGTAACCCGGGGACTGCCTGTACCTATTGTGTCTTGGATGCTACCATTATAATTATTATTAATGTTATAAGTGCACCCACTTATTCTGGTCATCACTGAGCCCTCACAGTATTGTTAATATTTTTCTTGTACTAAGATACCCCTATCTGTGTAGAGTGCTTTCAGATCTTTAACCTGGTCCATATGCCTTTCATAAGTACCATCCAAGTCATGCTGACACTTTAAAGTATATATTTCAAGTATATATTTCAAGCTCTTATCCTATGTTTAGTCTTCAGTATTCCTTAGGGGTTATGTTATGCTTTAAGGTTTTTTGTATTGTTTGGGGTTTTTTTGGGGCAATGTATCATGTACTGTATTTTCCTTCCATTCTTTTGGGTTATTTTTCTTGAAATAGGTAATCTTGCTTTTTTCCCAAATGGAGATAAATTGTCTTGTCCAACATTTTGAGGCAGTAAGCTCAACTCACCTTTGCACGTCCATCTCTAAGACGAAAACTTTTGAATGCTGCATCTATTAATTCAGAAATTTCAGGGAATGTTCTAGACCTCAGTAGGCAGACTTCTGTTGATTTGAGTGGAAATCAGAACATTAAAACAGGAAAAATGGGGCAGACATGGAGCTTTTGTCATCTATTAATGAAGCCACTGTTTCGAGTCCCACTGCTTTGTCTATAAGTAAAACAACTAGCTGGTGACACCCATTAACACCTGCCAGTGTAACCCTCTTCCTGTCTCAGCTTTGCCCATACTCCCAATAAAGTTTAATACTTATTGACTGATTGGTTTATTTCTCTCAGAAGGAAGACAAAAGATAGTGATGGGGAAAATGGGAGTGAAAACAGGGGACCTAAAAATGGGGACACACAGAGTTCCTAGTGGGGGAAGTATGTAAGGGATCCTAATATAGGCAGAGAGAGAATAGGAGGAACATAGAACCCCTATCATGGGGGAAAGCATGAATGAGGTGGCTGTAGAATCCCTGATCTCAGGAGACAATGAGGGACCCACGTAAGGCGAGGGAGGAATGGGGAGCACATAGAACCCTTAATGGAAGAGAAGGAGGAAATAGAATCCTAGCGGGGAGATATTAGATGATCTTGACATGGAGTAAGAGGGGAAGAAGCCACACAGAGAAGCTGCTTTGATGGGAAAAGATTCAATGAAAGATGAGACGAGGGAAGTGAAATGAGAGCTGCATGTAGCTTATACAGAAAAAGCAAAATGGAGAAAACACAGAGCCCTGGCATGAGGTAGAAGGTGGGGCAGGAATTGCAGGTGGTCCTTAAATAGAGGGGAATGTGAAGAAGGCAGTCAGGAACCTTGAGGAAAGAGTACAGAAATACAGAGAGCCCCTGCGGTGTGCAGTGTACTCAGCCAACAGAGGCAGTGCATGTATGATCATCTAGGTTCATACCCACCTTCCTAACACTTCCCTATCTCCCTTTGTATTGTTTGAATTGGGCCTGAGCATATCGTCCCCCAACTTGATTGTGATGCATACTTTCTTTTTGCTAACAGTCCTGTATCCAGCGTCCAGTCTGTGTGACAGACTTTTATCCAAGTCCGTTTTAATTATATTTTCAATTGCCCTTTGTGAAATACTGTATCTGATGTTTTACTAAAGTCTTACATTACATCTAGTGCATTCCCTACATGCTATTTTTAAGAATCTATTTGATTAATTTAATCACCTGCATTTAAGTTTCAGAATTTAGCTTGCAATTTTCACAGTGATAACCAAAGCCTTTGTGAATTAAATCTGTGAAATGTTACCATTGTCTGATAAATTCATCTGATTTCTCCCCATTCTGCATCATTGGCACAAGGGAGTGAATCAAAGGTGTTTAGCACAAATAAACTATGTAGTTATCTTAGAAGAGAAGAAGCTTCTGTTTTCAACCAACAATATTGGGTCCACTTTCTTTATGATCAGAGTATTACAAAGCTAGAAAAGAATAATTTGTATCAGAGGCTCTGTGACGGAATGAAATGGAGCTCTTTTGAAGTATGATCTCTGAAAGCACAGCATGAAGCTCAAATAAAGTGAAGGACATTCGCTATTACAAGTAATGTCCTTAATAATCTTGTTAGTCTAGTCTCCCTCTGTACGAGACAAATGGAACATTATTGGCTTATGGGCTGTAGTAAATAATTTAGTTTCCAATATTCAGGCTGCTTTGACAGTAAATTAAAATGACATGAAAGGGGCTTGTTGAATAAAGAAAGTATCCAATCAAATTTAATTGGCATGACTAAGGCAGTAGAAATATGTTTTATAATTAAACCATGTTGTCTTGGAGCTTTATAAGCATGTATGAATCAAAATGTCAAAATTATTCTTTGATACTGTGCATTTAAAACTTTTCATGGTGAATAGTTTTCTTAAACAAGGTTCTTAACGTACATATTGATGCAACATAAAAATAGTTATCAAGTTCTAAATAATAACTTATAAGTCTGATTTTCTTACTTATATACCAGTCCAGGCAAGATTCCTTCAGAAGACAAAAACAATTTTGCTGTCTTCCTTGACATATTTTAAAAAAATTAAATATACCAAGTCTGTAATCCAATTATATGTCAGATACAATCTATCACTTTGTGGCTTCAAATTGTTCATCCATTGCAGAGATATAGGCTAGTCTAAATTATTCTTAAGAAATGAAAGTAGGAAGGAAGGAAAGAAATAAGAAATAAAAGTGAAAGAAGAAAAAGAAAAAAGGGGGGAGAGAAAAGAGAACAGAAAACACAATTATACTCTGTTACTGAGCCAGTTCCTTGAATCTTGGTTTATTCAGTCAAACAGTTAATTTTTTGCTGTTTAGACACTGTTGATTTCTCACCTAAGCAACTCATATATTTACATCTCTGCCAGTTTACCAAGATAATTTTTGATAAAAGGGTTAACTATGTCTCTAGAAAGGCATTTTTATGGGTCCCAGGAGAACACCTTCAGAACTTCATAGAAACTTGTTTCTTTCTGACCAATTTTTCATTTTTCAAGTACAAAAAACAGTAGTGTGAAGTGCTCAATTGTAATACTTTAACTAATGATGGTTCCCCCTTCAACACAAAGGGATAATAGATATTATTTTGCAATGTATTATATGTGGAAGAGATTTCGTATAAGAATTCAGAGATATTTACTGAATACATTATAATTTATAATCTTTTAAGGTACAAACATATTGATGCATCAAAAATTACTCTGAATAGTCAGAAGTGATCAACTCTTTATATTAAAATAGTAGATATATAGTGCTCCAGGATATTCATTTTCTAGGTTTCAGGGGGCCTTCCTCCAGCTTTGGGTGAGGTCATTTCAGTTATTTCTTTATCTAAAATGGCAATGAAACTTGAAAGATATAGAGAAATGTTCAGTCCAGTCCACTTAAAAATTAAGAAGAAATACTACCCATGAAAAGTCTTCTATGATCGACTTTGTGCAGTAATAACAGCTAGATGAATTATTTTCAAGTTTCAGAAAGTTAATCAGTCAAGATTAGTTGAGCATCATTCTGGACAGTTTTCTCAAGACAGCTACTCAGTAGGCCCTGGCAGTCAGAAAAGCTAACCGAACATTAGGAACCATTAGGAAAGGGATAGATGGTAAAACAGAAAAATATCATATTGCTACTATATAAATCCATGGTACACCTACACAGTGCTCTTTTGGGAATCCTAAAAAAGATATTTCAAAAATGGGAAAAATGCAGAGAAGGGCAACAAAAATTATTAAGGGTATGGAACAACTTCCATACAAAGAGATTAAAAAAATTGGGACTGTTCATCTTGAATAAGAGACAAATGAAATGGGATATCTTAGAGGTCTATAAAATCATAAATGGTGTAGAGAAGATGAGTAAAGAAGTGTTGTTACGTCTTCTCATAACAGAAACTGAAGTCATCCATGGGGTGATAATTGATAGCAGGTTCAAAAGAAATGTAAGGAAGCGTATCTTCACACAATGCAGAGTCAACCTGTGGAAGTTGTTGTTGTGAGATGTTGTGAAGACCAAAAATATAACTGGGTTAAAAAAGAATTAGAAGTTCATGGAGGACAGGTCAATCAATGGTTAGTAGCCATTATTAGGGCTCTACCACACTCATGGGCCATTTCAGCCAATTTTCAACCACCTGATTGTAAAAATTGTAAATTTCATGATTTAAATCTGAAATTTCACAGTGTTGTAATTCTGAACCTCTGACTGCTAGATGCCTGGATTGGACAACATGGGATGGATCACTTGATAAATTGCCCTAGTCTGTTCATTCCCTCTGAACCATCTGACAGTGACCATTGCTGAAAGAGAGAATACTGGTCTAGATAGACCCTTGGTCTGACTCATTATGGCCGTTCATATTTTCTTAAATTTGACAAAGTTTGAACAATCAAATAATATATTAGTAATTGTACAATCAGATACCATGGCAATGGGGCCTGAATAGAACAGTAATTACATTAAATGTAAGACTTCAGGAGTTTGGCGCACTTTATATCTTTGAGAAAATCAGCTTTTGCCTTGATTCTTAATTGATTCTTCAATTTTGGTGACATCAAGCAGCATCTTGCCATCTAGAAAATGTTGTCAAAATATAAGAACTGAATTTTATGTTGTGACATCCAGCTTCCAATAAAAATATATCATCATATATTAATAAAAACATCAGTCAAACATATTTTGTTTGTTTTAGTAAAAATGATAACTACTTCGGATTCCACTCTTTGGCCTAACTCTCTTCTCATTTACCCCAGTGTAAATGTGGAGTAACTCCTTTGAACTCCTTGGTGTTGTACTGATTTTAGAAAAGGACCATTGGGCCCATTGTTTGTGAATTGACCAAAAAATTATGTTTTCACTCTGGATATAGTGTTGAACTTGCTTCTCTCTGAAATTCATCTAGTTTCATCTTCATCTCAATTTTAAAAAGCATGTTGGACATTTAAATTACTTACAGAATGCTCATTCTGTGGGTGAAATCCAGCTCCATTGAAGGCAATAGCTAAGCTCTCATTGACTTCAGTGGTGCTATATTTCAACTTATTTTAAATTCATTTTAAACATGGCCTTCATATTTCTCATTAAAATTCAATCCTTGTTTTTAACTGCAGACTATTGATGAGGGAGGTTTCTGGATTATTGAATAGAACACTTGCTATCTATTGTGAAAGTTTAGTTTCAGCATGGTGCTTCAACATATGTGACCAGATTTTCTAAGACTCTCATTTTGAGCCAATATAACTCCTCTGATTTTATGGAACTCTCCTGGCATAAAGTTGGTTTAAGTAGTAAAAATTCAAGTTTGATCATGTCCCACTTATTTCTCTATTTACCTGTTTTCTTTCCCCTTCACATTTTTTAAAATTCACCATCGCATGTTGAGACTGATTCTTTTTCTTCAATTTCCTCCCCCATTTCTGTCAGTCTTATTTGTCTTGCTGTGTGCACCAAGTTTTCTGTAAACATTAAGTTCTTCTTCGACTGATGCCCCCGTGGGTGTTCCACACTGGGTGCTGGTGTGTCATCATGCCAGCGACCAGAGATTTTTCTAGCAGTGCCCTTTTGTGCCACACGTGCACTGTAGTGCTTCCTTGTGCAATTAGTGTCCTTTAGGCACATGTGCACAGTGTGGTCCCTCCCTCTGTTCCTTTTCTACCATCCTTGGCAGCAGATGGAGCTCCTCTCATTCACCCAGTCCTCATCTGAAATGAGAGAAAAAAATTGAAAAATCTCAGTTGTTTTTCACTTCTGAGTTTTTGACCCCTCCCTATCCGGTTCCTTGTTAAAAACACAAACAAACAAACCAAACACTTTTCCCCATTTACTAAAAAACCAAAACAAACCCCAAAAAACAGCTCTTCATTGCTTTTCTGGTCCACATGCCTAGTTCCCCAGACTTTAAGGGTATGTCTACACTAGCTCGTTAATTCATCCTGCATAAAGTGCCTCAGTAAAACACGCATGACACAGAAATGCTCGCACTGCTCCAACCTGAGTGTGAGAGTGTGCTGAGACCACGTTGATAGACTGAAGACTTACCTATTTGAGAAGTCTCTCCAACCTTTGCAGGATGACTCACCACCCCGCCCAAAAGATGCAGACAAACCAAGGGGTATGGACAAAGGTCATCCTTCTACCTCGTCCAATAAAGCAAAGGTGAAAACCCAGGTTTCTCCAGTGAAATCGCTGCCTCTGGTACCGAGCTCATCTAGGGTAAGCATGGACAACAAGCCCAGCACCTCAGGCATGGCACTTGGTGCCACCCAAGAGAGCTCATTCCAAGCCCAAGCAGAAGTCATCAGCACCAGTGATGCCACCGGCACCGCCTTCCACCCTGCTGACTAAATATCACAAGTCAGTGCACAAAACAGAATGGGAAATGGCACCAGATACGGCACCAAAGAGCCCCTGTACTGAGAGGTCTCCACCTCAGGCACTGATTCTGATGCCTTCCTTGGCATCTTGAGCACTGCCCACAACACACCGGGGCTTAGCACCATCCCACAAGTGTCCATTAGTGACAGCTCACGCTTTCTTGGCACCGCCCTTCCCAGCTTTGTTGTTGTACTCCATACACTTGTCCAGGTCACCAGCTCTGTTGCTTTCTTGTAGTGACTCAGGCAGCGGTCAGCATATTTGTTTCTTGTTGCAACACTCCAGTTCCACTCAGTGACATCCACTGTGGGAGCTACACTCTACGAGGTCATCATATCCTCCTCCTCCACTGCCTCACTGGCATTTTTACCATTGGCCATACCCATGCCAATGGTATCCGTGGGACATTTGGTCCTCTCATAGGAGTCATCCCACATTGGCCAAGAGACCTTGCTGTTCTCAGCCTACACTCAGGTACATCGCACCAAACTCCCCAGAAACCCACAGTCACCAGAGGAGGTTCCTGTCTCTGAAAGAGAGGAGAGATCCTCACTCCACAGTTCCTCTTCATCACCTGACAAGGTCATGATTTCTACCACTCCACCACCGACAGATGACACTAAACAGTTTTAGGAACTGTTTAAGAGGGTGGCTGTGGCACAAGAATGTGATCTGCAAGAGGTGCAAGATCAGAAGTGCAGAATCTTGCATACTCTGCAGCCTCCTATCTCATTCAGGATTGCACTCCCGATAGACAAAGCCATCATAGATCCTGCCAATAATAGCAGACTCCAGCATCGGCTCTTGGCTCTCAAGCTACAACATACATATTTTCACATCATGATCCACCTGGTGCATAGACGCAGTTCATGCTTTATAGTCAGCAGTCAACACTAGCAATACCGTCTCCTCCCATTTGGCCTTTCAGCAGCTCCGAGAGTTGTTTCAAAGACTCTGGCTGTAGTAACTGCACACCTCCGCTGTCAGGAAATAATAATATTCCCATACCTTGACAACTATCTCATAAATGGCACATCTTTTCAGGAAACCCGGTGCATGGTTGTCATAACCATTTCTCTGCTGTTCGATCTCATGTTTCACATAAACTACCAAAAATCCACACACAACCCTACACAAACTCTAGAGTTCATAGGAACTCACCTTGACACTACCATAGCCACAAAAAGGCTACCCAGACACAGATTCAAGATCCTACCAGGCCTAATAGCTGAGGCCTATACATCTCCAACTACCATAGTGTGAGAGTGCTTCAAAATTCTGAGTTACATGGTGGCAACCACATACGTGTGAGACTTGCCAGACTGCACATGAGTTGCTTGCTAGTGTGGCTTTCTACGATCTATACCCTTTCCAGGGACTCTCAGCTCAAAGCCACCACAGGGACTCTCAGCTCAAAGCCACCACACGTCCTCACTTTCCTACTCTGGTGGTCACAATCTCACAGTATGCTACAGGGCATGCCCTTCCAACAGCCCGTTCCCATGGTTACATAATGACAGACACATCTCTCATGGGGTGGGGACCCATCTTGGACCCCAGACAATGCAAGGCAAGTGGTCCTACAATGAACAAATGCGCTCTATCTTTTAGTCAGTAGGGGAGGATGGAAGAGGATAGAGTATGGGCCAAATCAGACAAAAAACATTCACATAAAAAAGAATCTGACACATCAGAAAAGGGCAGACAAGTGAACAGTGACAAGAGGGGTGAACTAGAGTGCCTCATGTTAAAGGAGGATACTGATATAATAGGCATCACAGAAACCTGGTGGAGTGAGGACAATCAATGGCACACAATCAATCTGGAGTACAAAATATAATGGAAGGACAGAACTGGTCGTGCTGGTTGGGGAGTGGCACTATATATGAAAGAAAATTTAGAATCAAATGAAGTAAAAATCTTAAATGAATCAACACGTTCCATAGAATCGCTATGGATAGTAATTAGCTGTTCTAATGAGAATATAACAGTAGGGATCTATTATCGACCACCTGACCAGGACAGTAATAGTGACTATGAAATGCTAAGGGAGATTAAAGAGGCTATCAAAATAAAGAACTCAATAATAGTGGGGGATTTCAACTATCCCCATATTGACTGGGTACACATCACCTGTAACAGGACTGCATGGAAATAGTGACCATAATATAACAACATTTAGCATTCCTGTTGTGGGAAGAATACCTCAGCAGGCCAACACGGTAGCATTTAATTTAAAAAAGGGGAACTATACAAAAATGAGGAGGTTACTTAAACAGAAATTAAAAGGTACAGTGACTAAAGTAAAATCCCTGCAAGCTGCATGGACACTTTTCAAAGACATCATAATAGAGGCCCAACTTAAATGTATACCCCCAATTAAAAAACATGGTAGAAAAACTAAAAAAGAGCCACCATGGCTTAACAACCATGTAAAAGAAGCAGTGAGAGATTAAAAGGCATCTTTTAAAAAGTGGAAGTCAAATCCTTGTGAGGTAAATAGAAAGGAGCATAAACACTGCCAAATTAAGTGTAAAAATGTAATAAAAAAAGCCAAAAAGGAGAAGAACAGCTAGCCAAAAACTCAAAAGGTAATAACAAAATGTTTTTAAGAACATCAGAAGCAGGAAGCCTGCTAAACAACCAGTGGGGCCCCTGGACGATTGAGATACAAAAGGAGCACTTAAAGGCAATAAAGTCATTGCAGAGAAACTAAATGAATTCTTTGCTTCAGTCTTCATGGCTGAGGATGTTAGGGAGATTCCCAAACCTGACCCGTCCTTTGTAGGTGACAAATCTGAGGACCTGTCACAGATTGAAATGTCATTAGAGGAGGTTTTGGAATTAATTGATAAACTTAACAGTAACAAGTCACCGGGACCAGATGGCATTCACCCAAGAGTTCTGAAAGAACTCAAATGTGAAATTGCGGAACTATTAACTATGATTTGTAATGTATCCTTTAAATTAGCTTCTGTACCCAACGACGGGAAGATAGCTAATGTAACGCCAATATTTTAATGGGCTCTAGAGGCGATCCCAGCAATTACAGACTGGTAAGTCTAACATCTGTACCAGGCAAATTAGTTGAAACAATAGTAAAGAATAAAATTGTCAGACACATAGAAGAACATAATTTGTTGGGGAAAAAGTCAACATGGATTCTGTAAAGGGAAATCATGTCTTACTAATCTATTAGAGTTCTTTGAAGGGATTAACAAATGTGGACAAGAGGGAATCCAGTAGATATAGTGTACTTAGATTTCCAGAAAGCCTTTGAGAAGGTCCTTCACCAAAGGCTTTTACGTAAATTAAGTTGTCATAGGATAAGAGGGAAGATCCTTTCATGGACTGAGAACTGGTTAAAAGACAGGAAACAAAGGGTAGGAATAAATGGTAAATTTTCAGAATGGAGAGGGGTAACTAGTAGTGTTCCCCAAGGGTCAGACTTAGGATCAGTCCTGTTCAACATATTCATAAATGATCTGGAGAAAGGGGTAAACAGTGGGTGGCAAAGTTCGCAGACGATACTAAACTGCTCAAGGTAGTTAAGACCAAAGCAGACTGTGAAGAACTTCAAAAAGATCTCACCAAACTAAGTAACTGGGCAACAAAATGGCAAATTAAATTTGATGTGGATAAATGTAAAGTAATGCTCATTGGAAAAAATAACCCTAAGTATACATATAAAATGATGGAGGCTAATTTAGCTACAGCTAATCAGGAAAGAGATCTTGGAGTCATCGTGGATAGTTCTCTGAAGACGTCCACGCAGTGTGCAGCAGCAGTCAAAAAAGCGAACAGGATGTTAGGAATCATTAAAAAAGGGATAGAGAATAAGACGGAGAATATCTTATTGCCCTTATAGAAATCCATGGCATGCCCACATCTGGAATACTGTGTACAGATGTGGTCTCCTCATCTCAAAAAAGATATACTGGCATTAGAAAAGGTTCAGAGAAGGGCAACTAAAATGATTAGGGGTTTGGAATGGGTCCCATATGAGGAGAGATTAAAGAACTGGGTCTTTTCAGCTTGGAAAAGAGGAGACTAAGGGGGGATATGGTAGAGGTATATAAAATCATGAGTGGTGTTGAGAAAGTGAATAAGGAAAAATTATTTACTTGTTCCCATAATATAAGAACTAGGGGCCACCAAATGAAACTAATGAGCAGCAGGTTTAAAACAAATAATAGGAAGTTCTTCACACAGCACATAGTCAATCTGTGGAACTCCTTGCTTGAGGAGGCTGTGAAGGCTCGGACTATAACAGGGAGAACTAGATACATTCATGGAGGTTAAGTCTATAAATGGCTATTAGCCAGTATAGGTAAGGAATGGTGTCCCTAGGCTCTGTTTGTCAGGTGGTGGAGATGGATGACAGGAGAGAGATCGCTTGATCATTACCTGTTCGAGTCGCTCCCTCTGGCACACCTGGCATTGGCCACTGTCGGCAGACAGGGTACTGGGCTGGATGGACCTTTGGTCTGACCCAGTATGGCCATTCTTATGTTCTTAAATATCTAAATGGATCTTCTCTTGTGTTCACGTGTGACACTATTCACAACAAGCAACCGCCAGACACCATCACTGCTTATTTTACGAGAGCAGTTGCATCCACAATAATCTTCTTCAAGGATGTACCTTTAGAGGATATTTGTAAGGCAGCCACTTGGTCATCTGACCATACATTTGCCAAACGCTCTCATTGCTGTAATTGCTCTATCAATGTCAATAGGACAAGTGATACTATCCTCACTCTCAGGGGCAGGGCTCCATACCCGTCTCCACGATGCAGAAACAGCTCTATAATCACCCAGAGTGGAGTACCCATGGGGACATCACTCAAAAAGGAAAAGAGAGTTACTCACTCTGTGCAGTAATGGGGGTTCTTTGTGATGTGTGTCCCTGTGGGTGCTCCACTAACTTTTCTCCTTCGCCTAATTTGGAGCCCTTTGATGGCTTACAACCAGAGTAGAGAAGGAACAGAGGGGCCACGCTGTACGCATTCCTAATGGACATCAACAGCATGAGGAGGTGCTAAAGTGCATGCACGCTGTGGCAGGGCACTGCTAGAAAAATCTCTGGTCACCAGCATGAGGATGCACCAGCACCCAGAGTAGAGCACCCATGGGGACACAAACCTCAAAGAACCCTCGTTACTGCACAGGGGAGTAACTCTCTTTTCCTTCTTTTTTTCCTGCTAGATAAATTAATTGAAAGAATGCAGTTGAATGCTGTAGTGGATAAATTCAAATAGACTGATGATTAAAACTGTGTTATATAAGACTTATGGTTTAGAATTCATGTAGCTGAGTAGGCAAGATGAAAATAACAAACTCTGCTTTAGTTGTGCATTGCCTTTCTACAAGTGAATTGTTCTGAAATGCTCTAAAAAATCTATCTTCTACCTTACTAGAGAAATATACTTTTATCTGATTTATCTGGAAGCATGGACAGTTTGTTTCTGGAAAGAAAATATTTCATGAAACAATTCTTAATGAATAAGCACAGTGTGTGTTTTGGATGAGCTATTTAAACTCAAGCATTCTACTGAAATCACATGAATGAAAGACAGTCTTCTTTTATTTGTGGGGTTTTTGCTTGGTGTTTATTTTTTTGCTTGGCATAGCTAAAAAATGTGGAGGGAAGATTGTAATAGGTTTACAGATTAAAAAAAAAAAAGAACTGGTGAAAATAGATTCTCTCCAGCTCCAGTAAGTGCTTTCCTGTACCAGCATTATAGGGGCTAGTAAGGCAATTTAAAAAAAAAAACAGGTACACAAAATTATATTTTCACATTGTGATTTAGTTAACTAGACAACCTCTGCAATGTCGGGGGTGTCATTTTTTTGTTATGAAGTCTAAATTATATTCAGTCAACACAGAAAAAGACTTGGGACCTATACAGGGTGAAAAATGACCACATATGATAGATTTTTACAGGACAAAATTCACAGTGATACAATTGCTTACCTTTTCACAGTGACGCTTATTAGAACTTATGAGACTCATAACAGGTAATCTTTTCCTAGAGGCAACATAACTTTGTATTTGTTTGTTAGAGTTTCATGTGTTATTAGGAAGATATATATAGTCCATCTTGTTTAGCCAGGACTTTGGTATCCTGTGTATCATAGTAGAACATTCAAATTCTTAAAAATAGCTTACTTACAGATTTTGTATTTTAGGAGTTCATGATCAAAATGCTAAACATTTGAAAAACTAACTAGAGGTTTAGAATCAGTTTTTTTCCACATCTATTTATTCTGAATGCCATACAGAATATATACATTTTACTCCTGCAAGAGTTTCCCTTACATATTTCATATAGGCAGGTAGTTGAACTGATATCCACTTTATATCCACAGCCAGAGATGTTCCTGCGGATATCTGCACATTTTTGTGGATGTGGATGTGGATGTAGATACAAATTTTGTGTAGAAAACCCTGCAAATTTGTGGACATCCACTTTATATTCATGGGTATCTGCATTTTCTGATGTCAGTGCAGATATCCATGGCTCATTTTGTGGCTACAGATGTGGATACATCCACACAGGACTTTAAAGGTTTTTTGTGTGAGAGAGAGAGAAACCAGATAGTTTCTGTGCCAAAGGATAAATGGACACAAATCAGACATCAGGAAAAGTAACACACATAAATCTGTTGTGGAAGACTTTAGCCTCGTTGGACATTCAGTAATGAATTTAAAAGTAGCCATCATTCTAAAATGTAATCCAGTTTTAAAATTCTAAGAGAGATAGCTGAACTGGAATTTCCCCTTGCTTAATAGTCACATCTCCACATCAAATGCCGTGAATGACTTGATTAGCTTCATTAACAGTGGTCCTACATTTGACAAGAAACTTCTTTTGTTGTTCTTGTATCTACCCCTGCCTCTGTAATTTCTACTCCAATTCATCTGTTGAAGTGGGTTTTATCCATGACAGCTTATTCCATAAGAACATAAGCATGGCCATACTGGGTCAAACCAAAGGTCCATCTAGCCCAGTATCCTGTTGTCCACCTGTGGCCAATGCCAGATGTCCCAGAAGGAGAGAGCAGAAGAGGTAATCATCAAGTGATCCCTCTTCTGTAATTCATTTCCAGCCCCTAGTGAACAGAGGCTAGGGACACCATTCCTATTCATTCTGGTTAATAAGTATTGATGGACCTAATCTTCAAGAATTTATGAGGTTCTTTTTTGAACCGTTTTAACTTCTGGTCTTCACAACATCCTCTGGCAAGGAGTTCCACAGTTCGCTGAGCGCTGTGTGAAGAAAAACTTCCTTTTGTTTGTTTTAACCTGCTATGTATTAATTTCATTGGTGACCCCTAGTTCTTGTTTAATGAGTAAATAACTTTTCCTTATTCACTTTCTCCATACCTGCCTTGATTTAATAGACCTCTATCACATCCCCTCTTAGTCTCCTCTTTTATAAATCCTAGTCTTTTTAATCTCTCTTCACATGGCACCCTTTCCAAACCCCTAAAAATGTTTGTTGCCCTTCTCTGAACCTTTTCCAATGCCAATATACCTTTTTTGAGACCAGGCAAATATATCTGTATGCAGTATTCAAGATGTGGGTGTACCATGGATTTGTATAGAGGCAATAAGATAGTCTCTGTCTTATTCTCTATTTCCTTTTTAATTATTCATCACATTGTTTGCTTTTTTGACTGACACTGCACATTGAGTGGATATTTTCAGAGAACTATTCACAATGACTGCACTGCCCTAATAAATCTGTTAATTTGTTAAGCCTGTTCTACGCTAAAGGGGAAAGTCAATTTAAGATACACATAATTAATAAAGGGGAAAGTCAATATAAGATACATAATTAATGTAGCTGGAGTTGAAGTATCTTAAATTATGTTTTGGCACTATCCCCACAGCAGGAGGTCGACGGGAGCACATGCTCCCATCGACTTCCCTTACTCCTTGTGAGGAGCAGAACTACTGGTGCTGATGAGAGTGCCCTCTCAGTTTGAATTAGCAAATTTTCACTAGACCCACTAACTTAAATCCCAGAAGATGAACTGTGGCAGCGTCAATCTTCTGCATAGGTAATCCCTAAAATGCCACAGGACTCCATGTTGGTTTTGTAGATACAAACTAACATGGCTTCCTTTCTGAAATATTTTAATAAGTAATCTGAGTGAACTAAAATGATATCTTCTGATATTTGTTTAGTCATATTATACCTCTGTAGTGAAAGGATAAATTTGAGTTTGGGGCCTATGCCCCACCTCAGCTGGTACAACTGGAGGGAGGATATGTCACAGAGGTTTGGGATGGGTGGGAGGAAGCCTGTCCAAAGGGAGAATGTTGGGAGCTATTACATTTTTCTGAGGGCTTGAAGAGTTATCGTTAATATCTGGGACAAGAAATTATTTTACCTCTTATCTCCCCAGAGTAGGGAATCTCAGGTCTGGTTTCTCTATCTCTAAGCCCCTCTGTGGCTTCCTGTCAGGTGCAGGCAGCTCCTAAACTTCCCTTCTCCCTCTTTAGTCTTCTGAGAGTGGTCTTCCTACTCATCTGTTTTTTTTTTCCTCATTGTACTGGGGCAGGGCTTTCTGATAGTTCTCACAGGCCTATTTGTTTTCTTCTTTTATACTGAAAATAAGATCAGTCTTTTTTAAAAAAAAAATCTTGTGCTTAATAAATGCTGAACCTTTATTTTACTATAGTTCATTTTTTTCCATTCAGTTCCAGTTCAGTAGTAGGGAAAATTATGATTCAGGTTTGGTTCTGGTTAAAGTAATAATACCAGTTTCAACTGGTTCTGTGGTTCAACTTCCAGCATATAGGTAGAATATGAGTATAAAAAGTAGATTTTTAATGCTTTTGTATAGACTCAGGAGAGTCTTTCTTGCAATATCTAACTGAAAAGGTAATGAACTGTAAAATATGTTGAAATGATTGGGGATTAAAAATCTCTGGTGTGTAGTGACAGTACAATTATATTCCACAGTAAAGGTTTCTTGTATTAAGAGTAATAAATAAAACTTATTTTTTCCACTGTGATTGGTTGTCACCACCATAATGATAGCTTTGACCTTCTTCCTCTTCAAATGTCATTAGCCTGTGACCAAATAGTCAGGATGTTACAGAATGCTTTGGAAGGCTTATGTGAAACTAGGCTTAGCAGCAATTTCTACAAAGCTGCTGGGAGCAAAACCAAAAGCGATGTTTAAGAATACAATTGTGATGTATTAGTAAGTTTTGGCACTTCTTGCATTATTGCTCCTATGTTACTATTTTGCTCACATTTTTAAATTTATAACGTACTAGTCTTGAGAGAATGCTTGTGTTAAAGACATTTAGGCTGCGCAGAATTTGATTTTACAATTCTGGTGGATAGTATCTGTGTTTATTGTTAATCATTTATTTTTTCAATCTAAATTTTTATGCTACAGAAAATTAGGGAAGGGGGGAGGCAGTTCAGACCATGAGAGAGGTGACTTTGAGGTGACACTGAGATTCAAAAACTTAGAGCTTTATAACAGCTAAAACACAAATTGTCAACAGAATGTCAACAGCACATCAAGATATACAAATACATATCCTTAAATCAAAGTCTAAGAAGTTTTCAAGCAGTATTTTTCTTTTACTTTTTTTTTTTTTTTTTGCCTCTCTAAATTTTTTTATCATCATTATGGAAAATTTTATGAATTTAGTTGTGTGAAGAAAAGCAGTTGGGGTGCTGCAAAACAATACTTCCTTTTGTAAAGCATCCACATGAGAAAAATACAATTCCTTGAGTAAGTAGTTAAGTATCTCTTAACTGATGCACTACCACATGCTTAATGTGGTCTCATGTTCAGTGGGCCTATTGTGTCTAGTTCTGGGCATCACATTTCAGAAAAGATGTGAATAAATTGGACAAAGCCCAGAAAAGAGCTGCAAAAAAGATTGAAATAAGTGGTTTTCTTTAGTCTGGAAAAGAGAAGACAGAAGGGACATGATAACAACTTCCAAATACTTAACAGTTTGGTACACAGAGCAGAGAGAAAAATGATTCTTAATCTCTGAGGACAGGACAGAAAGCAAGATAATATTTTGTTCCACCATGAGTGCAAGGGAGTGAACTAGATGACCTCTCGAGGTCCTTCCAGTCCTATGATTCTGTTAGGGATGTAAACTGTCATTTTAAAAGTTAACTAGTTAAACACTGTGTTTAACGGGTTAACTGGGGAGCAGCCCCCCATTTACAACATAAGGTGGCAGGCCTGGCTGGGCTGGAGCAGCCCCCTGCCCACAACGCAGGCAGCTCCATCCTGGCCAGGCCAAGCCTGCTATATTGTGCTGCATGCATGGCTGCTCAGGCCAGGCCAGGCCCATCACACTGTGACGCAGGTAGGGGGGCTGCTCCAGCCTGGCCAGCCCTGCCTGTGTCACGCCGCGACCAGGGGGCTGCTCCAGCCCAGCCAGGCCCACCAGGCCGTACTATGAATGGGGAGGTGTTCCACCCTGGCTTGGCCCACCTGCGTCATGCCATGGGCAGAGTGCTGTTCCAATTCAGCTGAACCTGCATGTGTTGTGCAAGGAGATGGGGGTGTTCCAGCCCGGCTAGGCTTGCCGCATCATGAGCAGGGGGCTTTGTTTGATTCAAAAGCTTATCTCTCTCACCATCAGAAGTTGGTCCAGGGAAAGAGAATACCTCACCCACCTTCTCTCTATAATATTCTGGGCCTGTCACCATTACAACTACATTGCATACAACATCTAGACAGCTAGTTAATTTTATTTTTAAAACTGTAAAAAGCAAGTAGCTGCAGATTAATGGATATGTTTGTGCTAATATTTGGCAGACTTTATTTTGTGAAAAATTTTAATTGTGTTGATCATGTGTAATTGCACAGAAGACTTTCATTCTGTGTCAATGAATGTGCAAGCAAATCTATTACTTTCTAAAATCATGCAAATAATGTTAGGTTCTCTTTTAAAGTAAAAAATGGGGTTCTTCGTAGCATTTGTTACAAGAAATGAGTGTTAGTCCAAATTTGTCTGAATCCCTGAGACAGCAGGGTGGAAAACTCCTTCACTTTTTAAGAACTTTTGAATTGGATTGGGGTACGTGGATAATGAAAGAGTGAAACATTGAAATGTGTCTAAATAACATGCTGTTACAAGCCTTGTGATAGACTTCTGTTTGACTTACCAGCTTTTGGAACCTAATAAAAAGAATTTAATTGACAATTTCTTGAAATTGCTAAGAAAACCAAGAGACGCTGGTAGAGTATAATAAGGAGTTTCTCATCACTGTCTTCAAGACTGAGCCTATACAAAAAAGGGGGGGGATTTATCTCTGTGGTAACTTCAAGTAATTGATATACAGACAAGGTTTGGTTCCAATTTGCCAGCAATAAAGTTGTAATAGGGTTTTCTCTGCAATTTTAGCCTTAATGTGCTCATTCCAGAGAGCGGTATTTTTCCAAGCGAACAAATAACATCAGTAAAGCTTACGATCAGTAATAGCCCCACACTGATGCTCGCATTAAACTTGTTAAATCAATTCACTAGACACTTTCTAAAGTGGACTGTCTGTTTACTTTGACTTGCACCCTGTGAGGATTATCCATCAGTTACATTTATTTGAATGATTTTTACATTCAAAATTTGTAATTATTCATGCTTGATTGTGGTTACAAATCTGGCTTCTCAGGTTTTTTTTCAGCTTTACTTTGTGGCTTCTCATTTTTCCAGCTTAGTTCTTTGAAGGATATCGGTATTTAGTGATACAAAGTCATAGATATTGAATATTTAGCCTCATCCAAATCATAAATGAGAACTTTGTCTTATAATTTAAGTAGTTTCCCCCAGTAGTGGTATATATACCATATTATTGTTTACTGAAAGTACCAATCCACTATCTGCAGATTTGTTCTTCTAAGATACAAAAATTAACATATAGATAGCATAGGATGGCAGTATTTTGAAATAATTAGCAAAATATGGTAAGTACTAAATGATTTATTAAAGAAGTAATTTACTCAGATTTGCTGCATAAGATCTTGAGCACAAAATGACATACTGTACTCTGAAAGGCATCATTTTGTAGATAGTTTATCTACCAACTCTGCTTCATTTTTCAGCTGGAATAAACCTTGAATGCTACTGTGTACTGCTTTTGTTGGTAAACACAAAGACACCTGAAGTAATCAATCTTTCTTATCAGTAGAACTCAGTGAGTTTTCCTTTCTACCATTTTACCCTTTGCCTTCATAAAACTTGATTAGAACACTGGTATTGTTTGTTTTAAACTAAAGTTTAATATTTTGTATATAGTAGTGAAGTAAGTATATTAACCCAAAACCAAATTTTTGCCATGATACGCTATATCTAAAAAAGTCAACTATGAGTAGCATTTAGGAAAGGGCCACTCATCTGGAGAAGAAGCTGTGGGCAATGGGAACTATTCTTTCCTGAATTAAAAAGCTTGATCACATGTGTATAAATGAAATTTGCATGGATTGTTATGATTATCTACCATGTTATTGCAATTCCAAGACTGAATCCACATATGTAGCACACCGAGAAAAAACCTGCTGCCTCAGAAATGTTCCAGCTGTCCCTTGCATGCATCACTTCCCTCCTCCAGTAAAAATAATCCTTTTACTTTCCCTATATATAAATAACACTTTATAAGCTACATGTGCAAACTTAAAAATGATTAACAAATTGTGATGAAAATATTGAGGAAAAATAGATGGAAAAACTTTTATTCTGTTTTTAGGCCGAACACTTTACAATATTTACACACCTGTCAATCAGGGAAATGCAGCCAAATAAACATTCCCTCCAGACCCTCTCTCATCTAAAAGTATTCCAGTCACCACTTGCTTTTATTTTTCTTACTTTTTCTTTTCATATATTCTTGGGGGCTGACAATTGGAGTTAATGAAAATGAAGGAATCTCCTCTTCTTCTACGCAATAATCAATATAGCTGCACCCAGCAGGAATAAAGAAGGAACTGTCTTTCCTATATTTATAAATTTCTTATACCACCATCTATTTCATAATTTTCTATTCTTTCAAGAATGAAGGTCTGATGCCTTAAGTCAGTGATTTTCAAACTTTTTTCTCGTGACCCAATTGAAGAAAATTCTTGATGCCTGTGACCCAACATAATTTGACCAGAGTGTAGGCTCCCGGGTGCAGCTGGGGATGAGAGCTTTGGGGGTAGGAGAGGTCTTCGTCTTTGGGATGATCAAGATTGGGGGCAGGAGGAGCTTAACCTGAGCAGCTCCCGGTCAGTAGTGCAGCAGGGATGGTAAGGCAGGTTTCCTGCCTCTCCTGGCACCACAGACCATGCTGTGCCCTAGAAGCAGCCAGGAGAGCAAGGGTAGTGCATAGAGCCCTATTCACTCTTCTCCCCGCATCCTCCTTGCCCCACCCACCTAGGAGCCAGGCCTGTGGGCTGCTTCTTGGATTTGCCCAGCTGCAGTTCCAGGACAGGCGAGTAGCCCGACTTAGCACTCCCCTCTGGTCACCCAGAAGCAATGAGAACCAGTGCCTCACATTCCACAATCCAGTACTGAGTCACAACCCATAGTTTGAAAACCACTGCCTTAAGTAACTTCATTTTTTTTGCCACTTAAAAAAAAAGTAATCTGACCTTGTTATCTTCTACACATCACCTCTGCTTTCCTCTACACTGCAGTCTAAGGATATGTCTACACTTGCAACCTAATTCGAAATAGGGCTGCAGATGTAGTCATTCCCACTCTTGATTTGCATGTTCCTGGCCGGGCGCCATTTTTTGAAATTGACAAGCCCGGAATAACTGCCCGCATCTACATGCGGCAGTGAAACGGGCATTTGAAATAAAACCCTATTTCAAAATACCTGTTAAACCTCTTTGCAGGAGGAATAACCGGTATTTCAAAATAGGGCTTTATTTTGAACACCCGTTTCACTGCCGCGTGTAGACGCGGGCAGTTATTCTGGGCATGTCAATTTAAAAAAAAAATGGCGCCCGGCCGGGAAGATGCAAATCAAGCACGGGATATTTAAATCCCGGGCTTGATTTGCAATTTCGAATGCCTACATTTTCAGCCCTATTTCAAAGTAGGCTGCAAGTATAGACATACCCTATGTTACTCATAAATCCACTTGCCATCTGTTTTGATGTCTTTAGTGGAATTTAAATGGTATATAGATCTTATCCAGACTCCTTGACTAGGGTGAATGTCATCCATTCTGGGTTTGTAATATGAAGGAGAGAAGGTACCATTCTTGAAAGAATGACTTACCAAATAACAAGTGGTCCAGTGGCATCTTAGAAACTAACCAAAATATATGAGCTTTCATGGGCAAAACCCACTTCATAACCTTCTGAGGGTACATCTACACTAGCTCGTTAGTTCGAGCTAGGTAGGGTAATGAGGGCAAGCAGAGTTACAAATGAGGAGTAACGGTAGTTCGAATTAGGATCTTTAAGAGGGATTTAAAAATGACGGCGCCCTGGAACATGCAAATGAAGCCCGGGATATTTAAATCCTAGACTTCATTTGCAGCTCCGCTTGCCCTCATTACCCTACCTAGCTCGAACTAACGAACTAGTGTAGACACACCCTGAGATTCATTACCAATTACAGTTTCTTATAGACTCCTCTTTGCCATCCTGCAACACAAATCGAGGATATGTTTAATACCAGTAGTTTGCAGATTGTGATTGGCTACTTTATTCAACTCACAACTTCAACTAATTTAGAACATTATTAACATTTATTTAGAACATTAAATTTTTAATAAATTCTTCCCTCCTACTACCTCAAGATTGACTGAAGTTAATACTACATTGGTACTCTCCACATTCTGTACTCCATTAAAACCTATAAAAACTTGGAAATATTTTGACATAGTCTCCCACTATTTGCCCTTCTCTTTTTTGTGGCTAATTTGATTTGATGGTTAAGTTGCTAGCTTAGGAAATGTATTGTAAGAAGAACTGAATGGATAATGATATAAAGTGCATTTTTGATTGGCTTCCCATCAATTGCACAGCTTGGATTTTGAAATTCAGAGTGGTGATTGGGCTCATGATACAGACTTTTATCATGCCAGATGACAACATCTTTACAAAACATATTTAATTGCATATTATTGGAGTTGAGGAAAACTGCACCAATATTTCTCTTCAGTGGTTACCCATACTCAAGTTTCCAGTTCTTCTGCTGTTGCCTATCTTGGATAGAGACCCACAACTCACTCCCTTACAGAAGTCTAAATACTAAAATGGCTGGATTTGAGTGCTTGGTATTAAAATGAGTCTATTGATATAATGGGCACTTCAGAAACTTGTTGGAACAATGATCAGTGGAGCATGGGGGGACAATATGAGGGCACAAAATATACAATAAAGACAGATTAGGTCTTCTAGTGTTGGAATGGCACTATATGGGTATGTCTAGACTACATTTTTTTTAAACTGCCCTTTTTTGAAAAAACTTCACATGTGTCCACACTGTAATTGCATTCTTTCTAAATTAAATCAGAAGAATGCAGGCTTATTTTCAACATTGGTAAACTTTAAATTACGAGGAAGAATGCCTTTTTCAAAAGAGCTCTTTTGAAAAAAGGCATGTATGGACACAGAATAGGGACATGCTGTCTGGACACTCTTTTAAAAAAGCAGATCACTTTTTCGATCCGGTTTTGAGGTGTGGATGCTCTTTTTTGAAAGAAGCTTTTTCGAAAGAGCTCTTTCAAAAAAGCTTCTTTCAAAAGAAGCTTGCAGTCGTAGACATACCCTATGTGAAAGAAAACATAGTCAGGTATTGTAAAAATCTTGAATGAAGCTAAACCATAGAATCTCTTATGGATAGAAATTTCATGCTTGAATTATAAGATTATATCACCAGATGTCTACTACTGACCACCATGTCCGGGATGGAGATGGTGACTGAAATGATCTGAGAGATTAGAGTGGCTATACAAATAGAAAATTCACTAACAATAGAGGATTTAAGCAATCCCCATATTGGCTGGGTGTGTGTCACCTCAGGATGGGCTGCAGAGAGAAAGTTTGTAGACATAAATGACTGCTCTTGAAGCAGCTAGTCCTAGAACCTCCCATGGAGAGGCAATTCTTGAGATAGTCCTAAATGGAGCACAGGATCTAGTCCAAGAAATGAATGTGGCTGAACAATTCAGTAATAATTACCACAATATAATTAAATATAACATCCTTGGGGGGGGGGGGGGGGGGGGGGCCACTACAGACGCATTTAGTTTGGAAAGGAGACCTGCCTAAAATGGAAATTAAAAGGTACAGACACTAAAAGTGAAATGCCTGCGGGGATCATTGAAACTTTTAAATATATCTTAAGAGGTTCAGATTAGTTAATATGTTTTTTTAACTTGAAGATTGTAAGGGGACTACAAAAGTGTCACCATAGTTAAACAACAAAGTGAAAGAGATGGTTAGAGGCAAAAATGCATAATTTTAAAATTGGAAGTTAAATTCCATGTAACTTCTAGGTAACTTGTATAATTAGATAGACCAAAAAAGAATCTGAAGAGCAGCTAGCAAAAGACTCAGAAATGAAGTAAATCAGAAGCAGGAAACATGCCAAACAATCAGTGGGGCCATTGGATGACTGAGGTGCTAAAGAAGGACTTGGGAGAAGATAAGGACATTGTAGAGAAACTAAATGATTTTTTTGCGTTGATGTTCATTGTAGAGGATGTGGGGGAGATTCCCACATCAGAACCCTTTTTTAAGGTGAGAAGTCTGAAGAACTGTACCAGATTTAGTTGTCAGGAGAGGAGGTTTGGGAACAAATTGATAAATCGTTATAAGTCACCAGGACCAAGTGGTATTTACCCAAGAGTCCTGAAGGAACTCAAATGTGAAATTGCAGAATTACTAATTCTGGCATGTAGCCTATCATTTAAATCCGCTTCTAAACCAAATAACTAGATGATAGTTAATGTGATGCTATTTTTAAAAAAGGCTCCAGAGGTGATCCAGGCAGTTACAGGTAAACATAACTACAATCCCAAGCAAATTGGTGGAAACTACAGTTTGAACCTCCCTAGTCTGGCACTGTAGGTCCAACAACATCCATGGTTTGGCATGATTTTAGTAAGCCAAGTATCCCCTTATCATGGGTGTGGCCAAGTTTCCTGCGTAAAGTTTGTTTCCCATAAAGTTTGTTTAACGCCACCAGTCCTGGCTCTCAATGTTCTGTGCTATTGTTTAGCTCTACTTTGCATCTAAATGTCTAAGAGCCTATTAAGCAGTGGAAGTGTTGGTAATATGGCTAGATAATATTGACCTCCTGTGGTTTGGCAAATTCTCGGTTCAGCACCGGTCTGTTCCAAGGGTGCTAGACTAGAGAGGTTCAACGTACATAATAAAGAGCAGACTTATGAGGCACATAGGTGAAAATAATTGGTTGGGGAAGAATCACAGATTTTTTAAGGGAAATCATACCTCATCAAATTATTACAAAATACAGGACTATGTAGCACTTTAAAGACTAACAAGATGGTTTATTAGATGATGAGCTTTCATGGGCCAGACCCACTTCCTCAGATCAAATAGTGGAAGAAAATAGTCACAGCCATGTATACCAAAGGATACAATTTAAAAAAAAGTGCACACATATGAAAAGGACAAATCACATTTCAGAACAGAAGGGGGATGCGGGGGGGGGAGGAAGGTGAATGCCTGAGAGTTAATGATATTAGAGGAGGGGAAGGGTAGATGTCTGTGAGTTAATAGTGTTAGAGGTAATAATTAGGGAAGCTATATTTGTAATGGGTAAGATAGCTGGAGTCTTTGTTCATGCCCCCGCAAAGAGTGTGTTATTTTAGCATGAATGCCAGTTCAGAGGATTCTCTTTCAAGTGCAGATTTGAATGTCTTCTGAAGTAGGATGCAGGTGAGTAGGTCATTGAGACAGTGTCCTTTCTGGTTGAAATGTTTTTTCTTGGTGATCCTGTCTAATGTCTGTTTTGTGGGCATTGATTCTTTGGCGAAGTGTCTGAGACGTTTGTCCAATGTACATAGCAGACGGACACTTTCGGCACATGATAGCATAGATTATATTTCTGGAGGTGCAGGAATATGTATTCTTGATCTTATAACTCACTTGGTTAGGCCCAGTAATGGTGTCAGCAGAGTGAATATGTGGACAAAGCTGGCAACGGGGTTTGTTGCAAGGGAAAGTACCAGGGTTGGTATTAGTGTGGTATGTCCTGTGGTTGTTGGTAAGAATCATCTTGAGGTTAGGTGGTTGTCTATAGGGGTATGTCTACACTACCCCGCTAGTTTGAACTAGCGGGGTAATGTATGCATACCGCACTTGCTAATGAAGCCCGGGATTTGAATTTCCCGGGCTTCATTAGCATAAGCGGGGAGCCGCCATTTTTAAATCCCCGCTGCTTCGAACCCCGTGCAGCGCGGCTACACGGGGCTCGAACTAGGTAGTTCGGACTAGGTTCCTATTCCGAACTACCATTACTCCTCGTGAAACGAGGTGTACCGGTAGTTCGGAATAGGCACCCTAGTCCGAACTACCTAGTTAGAGCCCCGTGTAGCGGCGCTGCACGGGGTTCGAAGCAGCGGGGATTTAAAAATGGCGGCTCCCCGCTTATGCTAATGAAGCCCGGGAAATTCAAATCCCGGGCTTCATTAGCAAGTGCGGTATGCATACATTACCCCGCTAGTTCGAACTAGCGGGGTAGTGTAGACATACCCTAGGAGACTATGGGTCTGTCTCCCAGAGCTTCTTGGAGTTTAGTGTCCTGTTCCTGTATAGGCTGTAATTTATTGATAATGTGTTGGACAGGTGTAAGTTGGGAGCTGTAGGTGATGACAAGTGGTGTTCTATTGCTGGTTTTCTTGGGTCTGTCTTGTAGTAGATGGTTTCTAGGTATTCGTTTGGCTCTTTCAATTTGCTTTTTTATTTCTCTGGGTGGGTAGTTGAGGTTTATAAATGCTTGGTAGAGATCCTGAAGTTTCTGGTCTCTGTCAGTGGGATTAGAGTAGATGCGGTTGTATCGAAGGGCTTGGCTATAGATAATGGATCGTATGGTGTGTGCTGGATGGGAGCTGGAAGCATGTAGGTAACTGTATGAGTCAGTGGGTTTTCTGTAGAGGGTGGTGTCTAATTTTCCATTGTTGATTTGTACTGTGGTGTCCAGGAAATGGATCTCCCGTGTGGAATGGTCCAGGCTGAGGTTAATGGTGGAGTGTAGGTTATTGAAATCTCTGTGGAATGTCTCCAGTGTTTCTTGGCCATGCGTCCAGATCATAAAGGTGTCATCGATGTAGCGTAAGTAGAGAAGGGGAAAAAGGGGACGGGAGTTGAGGAAACATTGTTCTAGGTCAGCCATAAAGATATTAGCATACTGTGGGGCCATGCGTGTACCCATGGCTGTGCCGCTGATCTGGAGGTATAAGTTGTTCTCAAACTGGAAATAATTGTGGGTGAGAACAAAGTTACATAGGTCTGCTATCAGGTTGGCAGTGGTGTCCTCTGGGATAGTGTTTCTAATAGCTTGTAATCCGTCTTCATGTGGGATGTTGGTGTATAGTGCTTCTACATCCATGGTGGCAAAGATGGTGTTATTGGGGAGGTAATCGATGTTTTGTAGTTTCCTTAGGAAGTCAGTAGTGTCTCGGAGATAGCTGGGGGTGTTGGTTGGGTAGGTATGTAGACTCTCTCCTCAAACCCTACGCAACCAACACCCCCAACTTAATTAGAGACCTGCACAGATACATACTTCTGCCCATGGATAGAAATCAGTATTTCCTGATCTAAGTCGCTCTGCTCCCAAGAACCATAGTAGCTAAATAAGAACATGGTGCCACCGCTACCAAAAGCCAGTGCCCGCTTTCAAGCAGCTCCTTCTGACTGAGCAACTGTACTGCCCCCAGCCACATCTCCTGTCAGGGATCATACACCTCCAGATAGCAATTTGTATCCTTTTAGGGCTCTAATGATAGTTAAGTCCAAAGCAGACTTTGAAGAGTTACAAAGGTATTTAACAAAACCAGGTGACTGGGCAAAAAAATTTAGAAGAAAAAATAGTGGAGTCATTGCAGATAGTTCTCTAAAACATCTGTTCAGCAACTGCAGTGGCAGTCCAAACAAACAAACAAACAAATAAGCAACCCAACCTAACAGAATCTTAGGAACCATTAAGAAAGTTACTATCTTATTATGTATTCCTATCATAATGCCAGTGTATGTTCCATGGTGATCCCATATCTTAAATATTGCATATTAAGTGGATTTGTGCATTTTGTGTGGATTTATAGTGTATAGAATGGGTAAATAAGAAACTATAACAATCATTTACATATGATGAATTATTTATTATACCCATTTATAGATAAGGTTTCTGGACTTATTCACCTTAAAGGGCACTTTTAGACCCGTGGGCTAGAACAATTTGTTTAGTGGTATTGTGATCACTTGATCACTTTTCCAAACAGTTTTGTTGTTGTAAATTGCTCCTGACTTGGAAAATGCTCCAGACATACCAAAGAGATATTTCAAGAGTCAATGACTTGTGATGGTTTATCTCTTTAACTTGCAGAATATGCAGTTATTGATAATGGCTGGATCTTTCCAAGCAGAGTTATAACCCTCCTGAATTTTGGCAATTTATATAGCATTCAAAGAATGTTTGGAATTGATTATGGAACAGTAACTAAAAATATGCTAATGGGAGCCATGTGAAGAGGAAGCATCCTATTGACTGTACCTTTCTTTAATAATATCTGTGTCTATCTCCAAAATGTGCTTGCTTTTTTGTAGTGACAATTGGAGAATTTTGAATCTCTCTTTCTCTTTCAGTGACCTTGTTCTTTCCTTGTTATGCTATATAAGATTCAGGGCTTGGTTACATAGTGGAGGAATGCATCCATGGGGTTGTGATTTCTAAAGCACACTAAAATGTTATACTTACATTGCTGGTGTGCACTAAATGTTCTGTGCTGTGTTTTTATAGTCTCAAGATTATTATGGAACCTTTATCAGGATCTGCCCTCACCAATTAGTGCCCAGTACATTCATGTGCTTTAGAAATCACAACCATGTCATATGCATGACTACACCATCGAGACAAGCCCTCAGTGAAAATAAGTAAATACATGATGAACTTGATAGTCATATGTAGACTTCTTGACTTTGTCCCCATGGAAAGGTTTTTCATCCATATTAAAGCTTTTGGATAAGCCCAGTGAAGCCATGAAAAGATGAGGAAGACATTAAAACATGTGTTCTTCTCTAAAAATAACAATTATTTCTTTTTCATTGGCAAAGTAAACAATAACTTCAAAGTGTATTACAATATATTTGACTACAATGCTTTCTGATGTGTTTGATGTTTGTTGACTGGCAGATGCTACATTTGGGTGAACAGTTGTCTCTCTCTATAATGAACTAATATTTTGAAAGATTTTTTTAAAATCCATAAATTCTTTTTTGGATTCAGACAAACAAGTACAGAGAACTCTCTATTGTTGAGATTGTTCAGTTTTCTTTTTTTTTCTACATCTATATTATAAGGAATCAAGAAGGAAGGCTTAGTGTTGCGCACTTTTCAGTTGATTGGTTGCAATTATGTAATTGACCAGTATGGAAGCAGGAATACCCATTTAGCCAAAACAGTGAATATAAGTTGGGGAAACATTATTTGTTTTCCCCCAAAAAAATCCCTTTCATTTCCTAAAAAAAAAATAGACCGTGTAGGTCATTAGTTTTGGGGTCAAATCATGCTGTTTTCAGTCAGTCAAAAACTCTCACTTTAGAACTGGTTACATAATTTTTAGAAAAAGTATATCAAAGAGACAACGATTTTCCATGAAATTCATTACTTTTACATAAAGGGTTCATTAGGTAGGTTTCACCCACTTTAGGACAACGTGGTTAATAAAGTGAACTGTACAAAAGACTCCCTAGTGTTTTTTAACTGCCCATATAGTTTACAGCCTCCTTTACAAATTGATCTTTCTGTGTCTGTTTTCTGTGTTCTTTTGGCTGGAATTATGTAGCAAAGATGATATTATCTTTACTTGGGAAAGAAGTTTAATGAATGGTAATCAGTTAGAAGAAGTATGTTTGTAGCAATCAGTTAGAAGATGTATGTTTGTACTTTCCTGCTTACATTCTGGAAGAAAAAAATATGAGACTAATGAATTACATTCTTATGAGTTGTTAGTAACCATTTATTGATTAATATTAATACATTATAAATGCCAACAGTGCTTGATTTATTTCATTTCTAAAAAGTTCAGAACTTTACATTATTAACAGAATGCTTATATTTAGCACTGGTTTAGTCAATATCAGTTCATTCTCTGAAGCCTCCAAAGTATTAAAATAAGCTGTAGTGTGATACTTCTACCAGAAGTGTTTACAGCCAAATGCTGATATTTGTTTATCTTAAGACCGCTGTTATCAAATGCTTAATTCCTGCACTTCATTTTATTTAGACCCTGCATTGCCTTACTAACTTATTAACCATGTCCCCTGGTTACAATTTAAAAAATGTATTTGGTTACAAATGGCGAAGAAAAGTTGAATCTTTCTTCCTGCAGACTGTATCTTATCCTTATCAGTCTTTGCTAACTTGTTCCATTTTTTTTAAATCAAATATAGTTAGGGCTTCTCATATATTTTTTCAAACACACTGTCAGAGTGACCAAGCTGCATGCTGGGAAGTTCCTGAGAATCAGGGAGAAGAATATCTTCCACATATAACCTGCAATGTAGATGGACTGGAACAGGTTGTTAAAAACCATGAGAAAAGTTTCAGTGGAACTGAAGGAACCAGTTTGGAGGGAACCAAGGAGTAATCTGAGGAGGAACTTGTGGCAGTGACTGTAAATATGAGCATTGACTGTGGAGATGATATTTGGATAGGGATAAATTTGTGTTAGTTTTGTTTTACTATGGAGAAATCCTAACATGCTTTGAATATGAGAGTAAGGAATGTGATGAGAATGAGAGATTAAGTAGAGAAGGTAAAAAGGGACAATGGCGTAAGGAAGGTAATGAGTCAGGAGGAAATTGGGTCACTGGAACAGGTGGAGGGTTGTAGGAGGAAAGCAGACAGAACCTCAGTATGCAATGTGTTCAGTCCAAGTATATTAGAGAGACAAAGTGGGTGAGGAATTAATACATTTTATCTGGCCTGCTTTTTTTGGTGAGACAGGCAAATTTTTGAGCCACACAAAGCTCTTCTGCAAGTCTCCTGTGTGGCTCAAAAGCTTGTGTCTCTCCCCAAAATAAGTTGATCCAATAAAAGATATTACAGTATGTCACCTACCTTTCTCTTTCTAAAAAATCCTTAGTGTTAGTAATGAGGAGAGAATGATAGAGAGAGAGAGAGAGAAGGGTAGAAAAAGGGGAGGGGTCATGTTGGGTTGGGTCAGATCAATCTTTAGGTGTAAGTCAATATTCATTTATAAAGTGTAAAAGTTAGTTGGGAAAACAGGCCAAGTAAATATTGATTTAAACCAAGAGCCAATGGCCTTTAATATTATTGTTCCGTTTGTTCACTATGGCATTAGAAGTTGAACTCTTCTTTATTTACTTACAGACTGGGTATGGTAGAGCTAACTTTGATGTAGGCTTTTAGACTTGCTACCAGTGTTCTGAAACTTGACCTGTGAAAACTGTCCTTTCTGGGCATCAAAAGTAATATAGTTTTAAAGAGCAGTACAGGGCCTCTCCTAAGTGACCTGCCAATCATGCTAAACTAAAATGTTATTTGCAGTGGTTTTCGAATGTGGTTTAATAATCCCCAGAGGACTGAACTCAGACCATGAAATACATTTCACTTTGGACCTTAGGACAAACCTGAAGTGTGATTCTGAAGGTGAAAGGCTGATGTTTTTATCCAATAAGCCTTATAGCCTAAAGCAATTCTTTAACTTGCTGAGGGCTGTTACTAAGCGGGTGTATGCAGCTTTAGATTTTTTTCTCTCATGTAGATTGTTGTAAACTGCTAAAGAATGTTAAACTGCACAATAGAAATGATTCTATTTCAGAAATACTAAATGACTGACAGAATAAATAAGCATCTGACAACAAATTTACAATGAAGAATATTTAGTATTTAACTATTGCAGTTGTATCATCAGATAGGCAGTTTTACATATGTACTACATTCAGATACAAAGCGATTTTTGTGCCTTTGTCTTTATGCACTTTGCTTTTTTGTAGAGAGACATTCTGATAGAAAGTGGAAGTTTAAATACTCATATTTGCTGGTGATAGGTAATTAAATTTTAGTTCATCTGATGCAAGAAATAATTACTAACATTTCTGTGAGCTACTGTATAAAAATTAATACATTGGTAAAGAAAACTATAGTAATATGCCCTTCCCAATTATGTCATACTCTTTTTATAATATTGAATTATTTCAAAAATATCAATGAAACTTATTTGACTTAGGCTGTCATTCCTCCCGTTTCTTTCAATTTTTACACACACAAAATCTCTCTCCATTATTTTCAGGTTGTAATGTCGGTATTACATCATATATCGATTTTGAGTCCATGAAAAGGACAAGTTACAGTTAAAATACCATATTCTTTTCAGTAATTATTTTTGTTTATACACACACACACACACACACACACACACACACACACACACACACACACACACAGTTTGTGTGCACTGTATGGTACAATTGACTGAGTTCCATAGATTTAAAAGGTCATATTTTCTTCCAGATCCCTTGAAATTTGGTGGATACACAAATCAAGTGATTTCAGTCAAACACGAGGAAATGCACATTCACGCTTGACATAATTAATAGAAGTAAAGGGATTTTTGCTTTCCTCCCTAAATTATCATATCATACTTAGCAATATTAGAAAAACTGGAAAAGTAAATATTAACGAATATAAATAAACAATGAAATCTTGGTCCTTTTGAAATCAAAGAAGTTTTGTCATAGACTTCAGTAGAGTCAGAATTTCCAAGTCAGGGTCAGTTTTTCCTAGTATCAATGATTGTTTCCATTGTTTAGGCTATCATTTTCAAATGAACCATTAATTTGGGCACCTGATTCTCAAATGCTGCTTTGTAATTACTGGCCTAAACAATGATGTATCTATAGCCTTTAGAAAATAATGTATAACGTCTCTGCATCTCCTTTTAGAGTTAAAGAAAATCCATAGCCTAGTTGTCATAAGTGTTTGAATTTGCAGAGCTTAGGGTCAAACTATTAAATATGTTTATAAGGCGTTTTACATAGATATGTCACCCAGAGGGAATGGTGGATTTTTTTTTTCATAGTAAGCAGGGTAAAAGATGCTCTCAAATGCTCTCAAATTATTCAGGGTATCTCATTCAAACTCCTTTCATAAATGTGAAGGATTGCATACTTTGAATTCTTTAAAGACTAAAAAAGATAGCTACATTTCATAATAAAATTATTGTTTCTGCTCAGACTCCTATCAGTATATGTTCAACTAATTAAATAAAGTAACTGTGAACACTGTGCCTTGAAGAGGAAGGAATGGTATACATTCAGTACCTTCACCAATATAGTACATAATAGTCTCTCTAAATTCATTACTTATAGAATACATATTTTAGAAGGTTGGCCTCCTTTTTGGAGAATATGATTTACACCTTCATATTTGTGCTTGCAAAATGGTTGCTAGTAGGAGCACAGGGGAAAGTTGGGAAAAAGAAAATATTAAAGCAACACAAATGATAGAACATTAGTAATAAACTGGTTACTTTTTAAGAATCTCTTCTTTATGCTTGTCTGTGAAGAATATTTAGCAAGGATAATACCTGTAAGTGTGAACTGCCTACTGAGACCTAAGTATGCCATTTTCTAAAGTTATTGAGAATTTAGTCATAGTCTCTTATTAGATACTTAAAACCACTTTCTTTAAGGACAGGTGAAATCTGTTTAGTTATTAGTGCTAATAAGCCAGTTATAGCTGGGAAAAGTAAGCAATCTTAACTAAATCATATGAAATTGAAGAAAATATTTAAATTGGATACTTAAAAGAAGGCATTTGAGGAGCTGTCTTGAGAAAGGCCAATTAAGAATATTAAGAAACTTAAGCACAATTAAATCTCACTGTTTCTCTCTTTATCAAAGTTTAGCTCCTGTTTCCTCTTCCAGAATACATTGCTTAACCATTTGTTGATTAACAGGATAAAACATTAATATTTTATGTTACAATATTTGCATATCTCAATAAAATGATTACCTGAGGTTTTTTTTTTAAGTTTAGTCTTTTGGCGGTGTTTAGTTAACTTTCTCTCATCAATCTATGTGAAAATCTTGGGGAGGTTTTCTTTGGGTTTGTTAATATTTTCTTCTTTGCTGTCATGACATTTTACCTTTAGAGATAAAAAGATAAGGTGATAAATGTTGCGTGGTTTGGGGCAGGGTAGCAGGAAGTGTGTAATCGGTGCTTACTTCAGAGGTTTTTTTACTCTTCTCCGTCCAAGTCCCATTTATTTATAGGAAACACCTCTCCTTCAGGCTTGTTTTGATTCAAGTTGGCTGCTAACTTCTTTTATTGGATGGTCTTTAGGAGGCTGGTCATCTTACAGCTATTTCCTAATACATATAATGCATTAAGGTTGTAATTTTTTCTTGACATTTATATTTCCTTGTCTTTGTGATGAGGAATTCTCAGAACATTCTAAAAATTCGCGTTTTATTTAAGTCTTTCTTTTTATTCCATTTATGTCTGCGATATTGAGTTTTATTAGGGTTAATTATGAAATTAAATTCTGTTTTCAAAAGATCCAAATGCTCTTGATTTTTTTATGTTTTTTATTCTCTAAACAGTCTTTTTAAAAATCAATAGTTATTAAAGAGAGTCTTTAAATAGATATTAAAGAAGTTTTTGAACGTACCTGGCAATTTCTGGAAAGATGACTCTTGGTCTTCCTGAGTTGGATGAGGGAATTGCTTCAGCACTGGCAATAAATAATTAATTTATTTTTCCATTAATATAAACTAGACACAAATGGTTTCTTGTATTAGAAATCAGTGTAGTAAGATCATTAGATTTCAGGTGAGTTCATAAAGAGTTTTACCATTTACATAGCAATGATGTTAGGAACTGTTTTAGGAATTTTGTAGGTAGCTTTAAGAAATGAAGGGCTTAAAACATTTCCAATTGTATGCATTTTCCTAGATGCTTTACAAAGAAAAGAGGGGGCTCACTTTCCCCTACATTTTCTGTTTTGATAAAGATCTTCTGTGCTACTTCTTTTTGAAGAAATTGTGTTTACCAGTTGCTATCATTATAGTTAGAACTCACATTCTATATGTTACCAACTGTAATACCCAATCTTTTATCCATTTTCCAAAACATAATCTAAAGTAAATTGTCATATAATGTATAAGCAAGATAAAGTTTAAAATACTGCTTTTGTGAGTTATAATAAACACTCTCATGGGTATTAAAGGTGGTTTTATGGTTACGGAAAGGTTATATTTCTGACATTTACTTTTCTCTGGGGACATAAAGTGGAAGCCTCCTAGATCTCCATTAGTTAACTGGAATATTTCATCTAATTGAACAAATACAAATATATTCATACTAGGGGCTGCACCACCTGCTTGCCAAGCTCGCTGAACCCCCTCTCTTGTGGTAGACAGCCCTGTCTTTCCCCCTCCCCCAGCTGCTAGGGAAGGCTGGACCGGCCACACTCCCCCAGCTGCGCCTACCCACTGCTGAGGCCACGACAGCCCTGGTTCTCCCCCCACATCCTCCCAGCCACCAAGGAGGGCTGTACCATGCCAGCTCTGGCTCTTCTTCCCTCCGCCCCTTCCCCCCCCCCCCCAGTGCCGGGGAGGACCAGGCCATGCCATATCAGACCCGGTTCCCCTCAGCCAACTGAGGCCATGGCAGCCCCAGCTCTCCCTCCAGCCGCTGAGGAGGGCTGGTCTGAGGCCACGGACGGGGAGGGCCAAGGCCACGGCAGCCATGGCGCTCTTCCCCTGCCCAAGCATTGAGAGGGGAGGGATCCAGTCACGTGGCTGAGGGTGGAGGGGCAGCAGAACACAGGGTGACGTAATGATGTCACTGTTGTCCCACTGGAAAAAAATGTTTATCTGTATACAGATTGAGAGGAGGAATTTTTTTCTAAACACCCTGGCTATGTCTAGATTGGCATGATTTTCCGCAAATGCTTTTAGCGGAAAAGTTTTTCCGTTAAAAGCATTTGTGGAAAAGAGCATCTAGATTGGCATGGACGCTTTTGCGCAAAAACACTTTTTGTGGAAAAGCGTCCATGCCAATCTAGATGCAGTTTTGCGCAAAAAAGCCCCGATCGCCATTTTCGCCATCGGGGCTTTCTTGCACAAAACAGTCCTGAGCTGTCTACACTGCAAATACATTTGTGCAAGAGGGCTTTTTCCCGAATGGGAGCATCATAGTATTTGTGGAAGAACACTGACAATCTTACATCAGATCGTCAGTGTTCTTGTGCAAATTCAAGCGGACAGTGTAGACAGCTTGCAAGCTTTTCCGGAACTTTTGCTTTTGCAGAAAAACTTGCTAGTCTAGATGCAGCCCCTATGTATGAAAGCAATAATAGTTTATCCCTAAGCTTCAGTAAAAATCACAGGGAAGTTTAATTACCTAACAAAAATTATACTAAGTTCATTAATATCTAATTTGCATTAAGATTGAGGTATGTCTGCCACATATATAATGAATAACTTGTAAACTTACTTAAATTTAACTTGTGAGGTAAGCTATTTGGGGTAAAATTAAACAAAAGCAGTTATCAAAATAAGATTATAACCATAGCATAATGATTTGATTTTCAGTAATAGAGCACTTTGTAAAATTAGGCCGTAATTTTTAACTTATTTAAGTTTCATTAATATATGATGTGCAATATTCAGTAGTTTAAAGTTGCTCATTCCCAGTCACTACTAAAAGGTTTGTGAGAAGATGAGCAGTTTTTATTAGTTATTTCTAGTGGGCCAACATATTTATTTGCATAGAGTTTATTTGCTTTAACTTTTCGAGGTGCACATGGCCAATTAATTAGTTTCACCAGTGGCTGGATTGTTAGACCAATACAGTCACTTGACATTTTCTTTGGGAACCAAATTCAGCTTCTTTCTGTACTATCTTTGTGGCCTGTTCCAGTCAGCCATATTATAAGACTGTTATGCATAATCTGGCACTGAACATTTTTGCTCAGTAAATGCCTTGAGTAGCTACACTGTGTAGTCTGGGAAATGAATCATTTTTT